>NW_026651615.1:0-177461 GCF_030265065.1 Corythoichthys intestinalis | reverse complement strand
GCTGCGCAGAAGTCAATCAAACTTCACCCAATAGTGTATTGTATCACATTCTAGTAGTTACATTTGAAAATTTCGTTCTAGGACATTTGGTTTGAGCGCAATCATTAAACTTAGGTCAAAAAAGCCATTTAAGCCTTTTCACAGTGAGATCTATGCGATATGGCCGAGAAATGTAATTTTGATGTTAACTCCCAAACCGCTGCGCAGAAGTCAACTAAACTTCACCCAATAGTGTATTGTATCACATTCTAGTAGTTACATTTGAAAATTTCGTTCTAGGACATTTGGTTTGAGCGCAATCATTAAACTTAATTAAAAAAGTCATTTAAGCCTTTTCACAGTGAGATCTATGCGATATGGCCGAGAAATGTAATTTTGATGTTAACTCCCAAACCGCTGCGCAGAAGTCAACCAAACTTCACCCATTAGTGTATTGTATCACAATCTAGTAATTACATGTGGAAATTTGGTTCTAGGACATTTGATTTGAGCGCAATCCTCAAACTTAGGTCAAAAAAGCCATTTAAGCCTTTTCACAGTGAGATCTATGCGATATGGCCGAGAAATGTAATTTTGATGTTAACTCCCAAACCGCTGCGCAGAAGTCAACCAAACTTCACCCATTAGTGTATTGTATCACAATCTAGTAGTTACATGTGGAAATTTGGTTCTAGGACATTTGATTTGAGCGCAATCCTCAAACTTAGGTCAAAAAAGCCATTTAAGCCTTTTCACAGTGAGATCTATGCGATATGGCCGAGAAATGTAATTTTGATGTTAACTCCCAAACCGCTGCGCAGAAGTCAACCAAACTTCACCCAATAGTGTATTGTATCACAATCTAGTAGTTACATTTGAAAATTTTGTTCTAGGATATTTTGTTTGAGCGCAATCATCAAACTTAATTAAAAAAGTCATTTAAGCCTTTTCACAGTGAGATCTATGCGATATGGCCGAGAAATGTAATTTTGATGTTAACTCCCAAACCGCTGCGCAGAAGTCAACCAAACTTCACCCATTAGTGTATTGTATCACAATCTAGTAATTACATGTGGAAATTTGGTTCTAGGACATTTGATTTGAGCGCAATCCTCAAACTTAGGTCAAAAAAGCCATTTAAGCCTTTTCACAGTGAGATCTCTGCGATATGGCCGAGAAATGTAATTTTGATGTTAACTCCCAAACCGCTGCGCAGAAGTCAACCAAACTTCACCCAATAGTGTATTGTATCACAATCTAGTAGTTACATTTGAAAATTTTGTTCTATGACATTTTGTTTGAACGCAATCATCAAACTTAATTAAAAAAGTCATTTAAGCCTTTTCACAGTGAGATCTATGCGATATGGCCGAGAAATGTAATTTTGATGTTAACTCCCAAACCGCTGCGCAGAAGTCAACCAAACTTCACCCATTAGTGTATTGTATCACAATCTAGTAGTTACATGTGGAAATTTGGTTATTGGACATTTGATTTGAGCGCAATCCTCAAACTTAGGTCAAAAAAGCCATTTAAGCCTTTTCACAGTGAGATCTATGCGATATGGCCGAGAAATGTAATTTTGATGTTAACTCCCAAACCGCTGCGCAGAAGTCAACCAAACTTCACCCAATAGTGTATTGTATCACATTCTAGTAGTTACATTTGAAAATTTCGTTCTAGGACATTTGGTTTGAGCGCAATCTTTAAACTTAGGTCAAAAAAGCCATTTAAGCCTTTTCACAGTGAGATCTATGCGATATGGCCGAGAAATGTAATTTTGATGTTAACTCCCAAACCGCTGCGCAGAAGTCAATCAAACTTCACCCAATAGTGTATTGTATCACAATCTAGTAGTTACATGTGGAAATTTGGTTCTAGGACATTTGATTTGAGCGCAATCCTCAAACTTAGGTCAAAAAAGCCATTTAAGCCTTTTCACAGTGAGATCTATGCGATATGGCCGAGAAATGTAATTTTGATGTTAACTCCCAAACCGCTGCGCAGAAGTCAACCAAACTTCACCCATTAGTGTATTGTATCACAATCTAGTAGTTACATGTGGAAATTTGGTTATAGGACATTTGGTTTGAGCGCAATCCTCAAACTTAGGTCAAAAAAGCCATTTAAGCCTTTTCACAGTGATATCTATGCGATATGGCCGAGAAATGTAATTTTGATGTTAACTCCCAAACCGCTGCGCAGAAGTCAACCAAACTTCACCCAATAGTGTATTTTATCACAATCTAGTAGTTACATTTGGAAATTTAGTTCTAGGACATTTGATTTGAGCGCAATCTTCAAACTTAATTAAAAAAAGTCATTTAAGCCTTTTCACAGTGAGATCTATGCGATATGGCCGAGAAATGTAATTTTGATGTTAACTCCCAAACCGCTGCGCAGAAGTCAACCAAACTTCACCCATTAGTGTATTGTATCACAATCTAGTAGTTACATGTGGAAATTTGGTTCTAGGACATTTGATTTGAGCGCAATCCTCAAACTTAGGTCAAAAAAGCCATTTAAGCCTTTTCACAGTGAGATCTATGCGATATGGCCGAGAAATGTAATTTTGATGTTAACTCCCAAACCGCTGCGCAGAAGTCAACCAAACTTCACCCAATAGTGTATTGTATCACAATCTAGTAGTTACATTTGAAAATTTTGTTCTAGGACATTTTGTTTGAGCGCAATCATCAAACTTAATTAAAAAAGTCATTTAAGCCTTTTCACAGTGAGATCTATGCGATATGGCCGAGAAATGTAATTTTGATGTTAACTCCCAAACCGCTGCGCAGAAGTCAACCAAACTTCACCCATTAGTGTATTGTATCACAATCTAGTAGTTACATGTGGAAATTTGGTTCTAGGACATTTGATTTGAGCGCAATCCTCAAACTTAGGTCAAAAAAGCCATTTAAGCCTTTTCACAGTGAGATCTATGCGATATGGCCGAGAAATGTAATTTTGATGTTAACTCCCAAACCGCTGCGCAGAAGTCAACCAAACTTCACCCAATAGTGTATTGTATCACATTCTAGTAGTTACATTTGAAAATTTCGTTCAAGGTCATTTGGTTTGAGTGCAATTATTAAACTTAGGTCAAAAAAGCCATTTAAGCCTTTTCACAGTGAGATCTATGCGATATGGCCGAGAAATGTAATTTTGATGTTAACTCCCAAACCGCTGCGCAGAAGTCAACCAAACTTCACCCATTAGTGTATTGTATCACAATCTAGTAGTTACATGTGGAAATTTGGTTATTGGACATATGATTTGAGCGCAATCCTCAAACTTAGGTCAAAAAAGCCATTTAAGCCTTTTCACAGTGAGATCTATGCGATATGGCCGAGAAATGTAATTTTGATGTTAACTCCCAAACCGCTGCGCAGAAGTCAACCAAACTTCACCCATTAGTGTATTGTATCACAATCTAGTAGTTACATGTGGAAATTTGGTTCTAGGACATTTGATTTGAGCGCAATCCTCAAACTTAGGTCAAAAAAGCCATTTAAGCCTTTTCACAGTGAGATCTATGCGATATGGCCGAGAAATGTAATTTTGATGTTAACTCCCAAACCGCTGCGCAGAAGTCAACCAAACTTCACCCAATAGTGTATTGTATCACAATCTAGTAGTTACATTTGAAAATTTTGTTCTAGGACATTTTGTTTGAGCACAATCATCAAACTTAATTAAAAAAGTCATTTAAGCCTTTTCACAGTGAGATCTATGCGATATGGCCGAGAAATGTAATTTTGATGTTAACTCCCAAACCGCTGCGCAGAAGTCAACCAAACTTCACCCATTAGTGTATTGTATCACAATCTAGTAGTTACATGTGGAAATTTGGTTCTAGGACATTTGATTTGAGCGCAATCCTCAAACTTAGGTCAAAAAAGCCATTTAAGCCTTTTCACAGTGATATCTATGCGATATGGCAAAGAAATGTAATTTTGATGTTAACTCCCAAACCGCTGCGCAGAAGTCAACTAAACTTCACCCAATAGTGTATTGTATCACATTCTAGTAGTTACATTTGAAAATTTCGTTCTAGGACATTTGGTTTGAGCGCAATCATTAAACTTAATTAAAAAAGTCATTTAAGCCTTTTCACAGTGAGATCTATGCGATATGGCCGAGAAATGTAATTTTGATGTTAACTCCCAAACCGCTGCGCAGAAGTCAACCAAACTTCACCCATTAGTGTATTGTATCACAATCTAGTAATTACATGTGGAAATTTGGTTCTAGGACTTTTGATTTGAGCGCAATCCTCAAACTTAGGTCAAAAAAGCCATTTAAGCCTTTTCACAGTGAGATCTATGCGATATGGCCGAGAAATGTAATTTTGATGTTAACTCCCAAACCGCTGCGCAGAAGTCAACCAAACTTCACCCAATAGTGTATTGTATCACAATCTAGTAGTTACATTTGAAAATTTTGTTCTAGGACATTTTGTTTGAACGCAATCATCAAACTTAATTAAAAAAGTCATTTAAGCCTTTTCACAGTGAGATCTATGCGATATGGCCGAGAAATGTAATTTTGATGTTAACTCCCCAACCGCTGCGCAGAAGTCAACTAAACTTCACCCAATAGTGTATTGTATCACATTCTAGTAGTTACATTTGAAAATTTCGTTCTAGGACATTTGGTTTGAGCGCAATCATTAAACTTAATTAAAAAAGTCATTTAAGCCTTTTCACAGTGAGATCTATGCGATATGGCCGAGAAATGTAATTTTGATGTTAACTCCCAAACCGCTTCGCAGAAGTCAACCAAACTTCACCCATTAGTGTATTGTATCACAATCTAGTAGTTACATGTGGAAATTTGGTTCTAGGACATTTGATTTGAGCGCAATCCTCAAACTTAGGTCAAAAAAGCCATTTAAGCCTTTTCACAGTGAGATCTATGCGATATGGCCGAGAAATGTAATTTTGATGTTAACTCCCAAACCGCTGCGCAGAAGTCAACCAAACTTCACCCAATAGTGTATTGTATCACAATCTAGTAGTTACATTTGAAAATTTTGTTCTAGGACATTTTGTTTGAACGCAATCATCAAACTTAATTAAAAAAGTCATTTAAGCCTTTTCACAGTGAGATCTATGCGATATGGCCGAGAAATGTAATTTTGATGTTAACTCCCAAACCGCTGCGCAGAAGTCAACCAAACTTCACCCATTAGTGTATTGTATCACAATCTAGTAGTTACATTTGGAAATTTAGTTCTAGGACATTTGATTTGAGCGCAATCTTCAAACTTAATTAAAAAAAGTCATTTAAGCCTTTTCACAGTGAGATCTATGCGATATGGCCGAGAAATGTAATTTTGATGTTAACTCCCAAACCGCTGCGCAGAAGTCAACCAAACTTCACCCATTAGTGTATTGTATCACAATCTAGTAGTTACATGTGGAAATTTGGTTCTAGGACATTTGATCTGAGCGCAATCCTCAAACTTAGGTCAAAAAAGCCATTTAAGCCTTTTCACAGTGAGATCTATGCGATATGGCCGAGAAATGTAATTTTGATGTTAACTCCCAAACCGCTGCGCAGAAGTCAACCAAACTTCACCCAATAGTGTATTGTATCACAATCTAGTAGTTACATTTGAAAATTTTGTTCTAGGACATTTTGTTTGAGCGCAATCATCAAACTTAATTAAAAAAGTCATTTAAGCCTTTTCACAGTGAGATCTATGCGATATGGCCGAGAAATGTAATTTTGATGTTAACTCCCAAACCGCTGCGCAGAAGTCAACCAAACTTCACCCATTAGTGTATTGTATCACAATCTAGTAGTTACATGTGGAAATTTGGTTCTAGGACATTTGATTTGAGCGCAATCCTCAAACTTAGGTCAAAAAAGCCATTTAAGCCTTTTCACAGTGAGATCTATGCGATATGGCCGAGAAATGTAATTTTGATGTTAACTCCCAAACCGCTGCGCAGAAGTCAACCAAATTTCACCCAATAGTGTATTGTATCACATTCTAGTAGTTACATTTGAAAATTTCGTTCAAGGACATTTGGTTTGAGTGCAATTATTAAAATTAGGTCAAAAAAGCCATTTAAGCCTTTTCACAGTGAGATCTATGCGATATGGCCGAGAAATGTAATTTTGATGTTAACTCCCAAACCGCTGCGCAGAAGTCAACCAAACTTCACCCAATAGTGTATTGTATCACAATCTAGTAGTTACATTTGAAAATTTTGTTTTAGGAAATTTTGTTTGAGCGCAATCATCAAACTTAATTAAAAAAGTCATTTAAGCTTTTTCACAGTGAGATCTATGCGATATTGCCGAGAAATGTAATTTTGATGTTCACTCCCAAACCGCTGCGCAGAAGTCAACCAAACTTCACCCATTAGTGTATTGTATCACAATCTAGTAGTTACATGTGGAAATTTGGTTATAGGACATTTGATTTGAGCGCAATCTTCAAACTTAATTAAAAAAAGTCATTTAAGCCTTTTCACAGTGAGATCTATGCGATATGGCCGAGAAATGTAATTTTGATGTTCACTCCCAAACGGCTGCGCAGAAGTCAACCAAACTTCACCCAATAGTGTATTGTATCACAATCTAGTAGTTACATTTGAAAATTTTGTTCTAGGACATTTTGTTTGAGCGCAATCATCAAACTTAATTAAAAAAGTCATTTAAGCCTTTTCACAGTGAGATCTATGCGATATGGCCGAGAAATGTAATTTTGATGTTAACTCCCAAACCGCTGCGCAGAAGTCAACCAAACTTCACCCATTAGTGTATTGTATCACAATCTAGTAGTTACATGTGGAAATTTGGTTCTAGGACATTTGATTTGAGCGCAATCCTCAAACTTAGGTCAAAAAAGCCATTTAAGCCTTTTCACAGTGAGATCTATGCGATATGGCCGAGAAATGTAATTTTGATGTTAACTCCCAAACCGCTGCGCAGAAGTCAACCAAACTTCACCCAATAGTGTATTGTATCACATTCTAGTAGTTACATTTTAAAATTTTGTTCTAGGACATTTTGTTTGAACGCAATCATCAAACTTAATTAAAAAAGTCATTTAAGCCTTTTCACAGTGAGATCTATGCGATATGGCCGAGAAATGTAATTTTGATGTTAACTCCCAAACCGCTGCGCAGAAGTCAACCAAACTTCACCCAATAGTGTATTGTATCACAATCTAGTAGTTACATTTGAAAATTTTGTTCTAGGACATTTTGTTTGAGCGCAATCCTCAAACTTAGGTCAAAAAAGCCATTTAAGCCTTTTCACAGTGAGATCTATGCGATATGGCCGAGAAATGTAATTTTGATGTTAACTCCCAAACCGCTGCGCAGAAGTCAACCAAACTTCACCCAATAGTGTATTGTATCACATTCTAGTAGTTACATTTGAAAATTTCGTTCTAGGACATTTGGTTTGAGCGCAATCATTAAACTTAGGTCAAAAAAGCCATTTAAGCCTTTTCACAGTGAGATCTATGCGATATGGCCGAGAAATGTAATTTTGATGTTAACTCCCAAACCGCTGCGCAGAAGTAAACCAAACTTCACCCATTAGTGTATTGTATCACAATCTAGTAGTTACATGTGGAAATTTGGTTCTAGGACATTTGATTTGAGCGCAATCCTCAAACTTAGGTCAAAAAAGCCATTTAAGCCTTTTCACAGTGAGATCTATGCGATATGGCCGAGAAATGTAATTT
Organism: Corythoichthys intestinalis; assembly: GCF_030265065.1. NCBI lineage: Eukaryota > Metazoa > Chordata > Actinopteri > Syngnathiformes > Syngnathidae > Corythoichthys > Corythoichthys intestinalis. The sequence continues at coordinate 169,771 of NW_026651615.1, read as the reverse complement.
TGATGTTAACTCCCAAACCGCTGCGCAGAAGTCAACCAAACTTCACCCAATAGTGTATTGTATCACAATCTAGTAGTTACATTTGAAAATTTTGTTCTAGGACATTTTGTTTGAACGCAATCATCAAACTTAATTAAAAAAGTCATTTAAGCCTTTTCACAGTGAGATCTATGCGATATGGCCGAGAAATGTAATTTTGATGTGAACTCCCAAACCGCTGCGCAGAAGTCAACCAAACATCACCCATTAGTGTATTGTATCACAATCTAGTAGTTACATGTGGAAATTTGGTTATAGGACATTTGATTTGAGCGCAATCCTCAAACTTAGGTCAAAAAAGCCATTTAAGCCTTTTCACAGTGAGATCTATGCGATATGGCCGAGAAATGTAATTTTGATGTTAACTCCCAAACCGCTGCGCAGAAGTCAACCAAACTTCACCCAATAGTGTATTGTATCACAATCTAGTAGTTACATTTGAAAATTTTGTTCTAGGACATTTTGTTTGAGCGCAATCATCAAACTTAATTAAAAAAGTCATTTAAGCCTTTTCACAGTGAGATCTATGCGATATGGCCGAGAAATGTAATTTTGATGTTAACTCCCAAACCGCTGCGCAGAAGTCAACCAAACTTCACCCATTAGTGTATTGTATCACAATCTAGTAGTTACATGTGGAAATTTGGTTCTAGGACATTTGATTTGAGCGCAATCCTCAAACTTAGGTCAAAAAAGCCATTTAAGCCTTTTCACAGTGAGATCTATGCGATATGGCCGAGAAATGTAATTTTGATGTTAACTCCCAAACCGCTGCGCAGAAGTCAACCAAACTTCACCCAATAGTGTATTGTATCACATTCTAGTAGTTACATTTGAAAATTTCGTTCTAGGACATTTGGTTTGAGCGCAATCATTAAACTTAGGTCAAAAAAGCCATTTAAGCCTTTTCACAGTGATATCTATGCGATATGGCAAAGAAATGTAATTTTGATGTTAACTCCCAAACCGCTGCGCAGAAGTCAACTAAACTTCACCCAATAGTGTATTGTATCACATTCTAGTAGTTACATTTGAAAATTTAGTTCTAGGACATTTGGTTTGAGCGCAATCATTAAACTTAATTAAAAAAGTCATTTAAGCCTTTTCACAGTGAGATCTATGCGATATGGCCGAGAAATGTAATTTTGATGTTAACTCCCAAACCGCTGCGCAGAAGTCAACCAAACTTCACCCATTAGTGTATTGTATCACAATCTAGTAGTTACATGTGGAAATTTGGTTCTAGGACATTTGATTTGAGCGCAATCCTCAAACTTAGGTCAAAAAAGCCATTTAAGCCTTTTCACAGTGAGATCTATGCGATATGGCCGAGAAATGTAATTTTGATGTTAACTCCCAAACCGCTGCGCAGAAGTCAACCAAACTTCACCCAATAGTGTATTGTATCACAATCTAGTAGTTACATTTGAAAATTTTGTTCTAGGACATTTTGTTTGAGCGCAATCATCAAACTTAATTAAAAAAGTCATTTAAGCCTTTTCACAGTGAGATCTATGCGATATGGCCGAGAAATGTAATTTTGATGTTAACTCCCAAACCGCTGCGCAGAAGTCAACCAAACTTCACCCATTAGTGTATTGTATCACAATCTAGTAGTTACATGTGGAAATTTGGTTCTAGGACATTTGATTTGAGCGCAATCCTCAAACTTAGGTCAAAAAAGCCATTTAAGCCTTTTCACAGTGAGATCTATGCGATATGGCCGAGAAATGTAATTTTGATGTTAACTCCCAAACCGCTGCGCAGAAGTCAACCAAACTTCACCCAATAGTGTATTGTATCACATTCTAGTAGTTACATTTGAAAATTTCGTTCAAGGACATTTGGTTTGAGTGCAATTATTAAACTTAGGTCAAAAAAGCCATTTAAGCCTTTTCACAGTGAGATCTATGCGATATGGCCGAGAAATGTAATTTTGATGTTAACTCCCAAACCGCTGCGCAGAAGTCAACCAAACTTCACCCAATAGTGTATTGTATCACAATCTAGTAGTTACATTTGAAAATTTTGTTCTAGGACATTTTGTTTGAACGCAATCATCAAACTTAATTAAAAAAGTCATTTAAGCCTTTTCACAGTGAGATCTATGCGATATGGCCGAGAAATGTAATTTTGATGTGAACTCCCAAACCGCTGCGCAGAAGTCAACCAAACATCACCCATTAGTGTATTGTATCACAATCTAGTAGTTACATGTGGAAATTTGGTTATAGGACATTTGATTTGAGCGCAATCCTCAAACTTAGGTCAAAAAAGCCATTTAAGCCTTTTCACAGTGAGATCTATGCGATATGGCCGAGAAATGTAATTTTGATGTTAACTCCCAAACCGCTGCGCAGAAGTCAACCAAACTTCACCCAATAGTGTATTGTATCACAATCTAGTAGTTACATTTGAAAATTTTGTTCTAGGAAATTTTGTTTGAGCGCAATCATCAAACTTAATTAAAAAAGTCATTTAAGCCTTTTCACAGTGAGATCTATGCGATATGGCCGAGAAATGTAATTTTGATGTTCACTCCCAAACCGCTGCGCAGAAGTCAACCAAACTTCACCCATTAGTGTATTGTATCACAATCTAGTAGTTACATGTGGAAATTTGGTTATAGGACATTTGATTTGAGCGCAATCCTCAAACTTAGGTCAAAAAAGCCATTTAAGCCTTTTCACAGTGAGATCTATGCGATATGGCCGAGAAATGTAATTTTGATGTTAACTCCCAAACCGCTGCGCAGAAGTCAACCAAACTTCACCCAATAGTGTATTTTATCACAATCTAGTAGTTACATTTGGAAATTTAGTTCTAGGACATTTGATTTGAGCGCAATCTTCAAACTTAATTAAAAAAAGTCATTTAAGCCTTTTCACAGTGAGATCTATGCGATATGGCCGAGAAATGTAATTTTGATGTTCACTCCCAAACCGCTGCGCAGAAGTCAACCAAACTTCACCCAATAGTGTATTGTATCACAATCTAGTAGTTACATTTGAAAATTTTGTTCTAGGACATTTTGTTTGAGCGCAATCATCAAACTTAATTAAAAAAGTCATTTAAGCCTTTTCACAGTGAGATCTATGCGATATGGCCGAGAAATGTAATTTTGATGTTAACTCCCAAACCGCTGCGCAGAAGTCAACCAAACTTCACCCATTAGTGTATTGTATCACAATCTAGTAGTTACATGTGGAAATTTGGTTCTAGGACATTTGATTTGAGCGCAATCCTCAAACTTAGGTCAAAAAAGCCATTTAAGCCTTTTCACAGTGAGATCTATGCGATATGGCCGAGAAATGTAATTTTGATGTTCACTCCCAAACCGCTGCGCAGAAGTCAACCAAACTTCACCCAATAGTGTATTGTATCACAATCTAGTAGTTACATTTGAAAATTTTGTTCTAGGACATTTTGTTTGAGCGCAATCATCAAACTTAATTAAAAAAGTCATTTAAGCCTTTTCACAGTGAGATCTATGCGATATGGCCGAGAAATGTAATTTTGATGTTAACTCCCAAACCGCTGCGCAGAAGTCAACCAAACTTCACCCAATAGTGTATTGTATCACAATCTAGTAGTTACATTTGAAAATTTTGTTCTAGGACATTTTGTTTGAGCGCAATCCTCAAACTTAGGTCAAAAAAGCCATTTAAGCCTTTTCACAGTGAGATCTATGCGATATGGCCGAGAAATGTAATTTTGATGTTAACTCCCAAACCGCTGCGCAGAAGTCAACCAAACTTCACCCAATAGTGTATTGTATCACATTCTAGTAGTTACATTTGAAAATTTCGTTCTAGGACATTTGGTTTGAGCGCAATCATTAAACTTAGGTCAAAAAAGCCATTTAAGCCTTTTCACAGTGATATCTATGCGATATGGCAAAGAAATGTAATTTTGATGTTAACTCCCAAACCGCTGCGCAGAAGTCAACTAAACTTCACCCAATAGTGTATTGTATCACATTCTAGTAGTTACATTTGAAAATTTCGTTCTAGGACATTTGGTTTGAGCGCAATCATTAAACTTAATTAAAAAAGTCATTTAAGCCTTTTCACAGTGAGATCTATGCGATATGGCCGAGAAATGTAATTTTGATGTTAACTCCCAAACCGCTGCGCAGAAGTCAACCAAACTTCACCCATTAGTGTATTGTATCACAATCTAGTAATTACATGTGGAAATTTGGTTCTAGGACTTTTGATTTGAGCGCAATCCTCAAACTTAGGTCAAAAAAGCCATTTAAGCCTTTTCACAGTGAGATCTATGCGATATGGCCGAGAAATGTAATTTTGATGTTAACTCCCAAACCGCTGCGCAGAAGTCAACCAAACTTCACCCAATAGTGTATTGTATCACAATCTAGTAGTTACATTTGAAAATTTTGTTCTAGGACATTTTGTTTGAACGCAATCATTAAACTTAATTAAAAAAGTCATTTAAGCCTTTTCACAGTGAGATCTATGCGATATGGCCGAGAAATGTAATTTTGATGTTAACTCCCAAACCGCTTCGCAGAAGTCAACCAAACTTCACCCATTAGTGTATTGTATCACAATCTAGTAGTTACATGTGGAAATTTGGTTCTAGGACATTTGATTTGAGCGCAATCCTCAAACTTAGGTCAAAAAAGCCATTTAAGCCTTTTCACAGTGAGATCTATGCGATATGGCCGAGAAATGTAATTTTGATGTTAACTCCCAAACCGCTGCGCAGAAGTCAACCAAACTTCACTCAATAGTGTATTGTATCACAATCTAGTAGTTACATTTGAAAATTTTGTTCTAGGACATTTTGTTTGAACGCAATCATCAAACTTAATTAAAAAAGTCATTTAAGCCTTTTCACAGTGAGATCTATGCGATATGGCCGAGAAATGTAATTTTGATGTTAACTCCCAAACCGCTGCGCAGAAGTCAACCAAACTTCACCCATTAGTGTATTGTATCACAATCTAGTAGTTACATGTGGAAATTTGGTTATAGGACATTTGGTTTGAGCGCAATCCTCAAACTTAGGTAAAAAAAGCCATTTAAGCCTTTTCACAGTGATATCTATGCGATATGGCCGAGAAATGTAATTTTGATGTTAACTCCCAAACCGCTGCGCAGAAGTCAACCAAACTTCACCCAATAGTGTATTTTATCACAATCTAGTATTTACATTTGGAAATTTAGTTCTAGGACATTTGATTTGAGCGCAATCTTCAAACTTAATTAAAAAAAGTCATTTAAGCCTTTTCACAGTGAGATCTATGCGATATGGCCGAGAAATGTAATTTTGATGTTAACTCCCAAACCGCTGCGCAGAAGTCAACCAAACTTCACCCATTAGTGTATTGTATCACAATCTAGTAGTTACATGTGGAAATTTGGTTCTAGGACATTTGATTTGAGCGCAATCCTCAAACTTAGGTCAAAAAAGCCATTTAAGCCTTTTCACAGTGAGATCTATGCGATATGGCCGAGAAATGTAATTTTGATGTTAACTCCCAAACCGCTGCGCAGAAGTCAACCAAACTTCACCCAATAGTGTATTGTATCACAATCTAATAGTTACATTTGAAAATTTTGTTCTAGGACATTTTGTTTGAGCGCAATCATCAAACTTAATTAAAAAAGTCATTTAAGCCTTTTCACAGTGAGATCTATGCGATATGGCCGAGAAATGTAATTTTGATGTTAACTCCCAAACCGCTGCGCAGAAGTCAACCAAACTTCACCCATTAGTGTATTGTATCACAATCTAGTAGTTACATGTGGAAATTTGGTTCTAGGACATTTGATTTGAGCGCAATCCTCAAACGTAGGTCAAAAAAGCCATTTAAGCCTTTTCACAGTGAGATCTATGCGATATGGCCGAGAAATGTAATTTTGATGTTAACTCCCAAACCGCTGCGCAGAAGTCAACCAAACTTCACCCAATAGTGTATTGTATCACATTCTAGTAGTTACATTTGAAAATTTCGTTCAAGGACATTTGGTTTGAGTGCAATTATTAAACTTAGGTCAAAAAAGCCATTTAAGCCTTTTCACAGTGAGATCTATGCGATATGGCCGAGAAATGTAATTTTGATGTTAACTCCCAAACCGCTGCGCAGAAGTCAACCAAACTTCACCCATTAGTGTATTGTATCACAATCTAGTAGTTACATGTGGAAATTTGGTTCTAGGACATTTGATTTGAGCGCAATCCTCAAACTTAGGTCAAAAAAGCCATTTAAGCCTTTTCACAGTGAGATCTATGCGATATGGCCGAGAAATGTAATTTTGATGTTAACTCCCAAACCGCTGCGCAGAAGTCAACCAAACTTCACCCAATAGTGTATTGTATCACAATCTAGTAGTTACATTTGAAAATTTTGTTCTAGGACATTTTGTTTGAGCGCAATCATCAAACTTAATTAAAAAAGTCATTTAAGCCTTTTCACAGTGAGATCTATGCGATATGGCCGAGAAATGTAATTTTGATGTTAACTCCCAAACCGCTGCGCAGAAGTCAACCAAACTTCACCCATTAGTGTATTGTATCACAATCTAGTAGTTACATGTGGAAATTTGGTTCTAGGACATTTGATTTGAGCGCAATCCTCAAACTTAGGTCAAAAAAGCCATTTAAGCCTTTTCACAGTGAGATCTATGCGATATGGCCGAGAAATGTAATTTTGATGTTAACTCCCAAACCGCTGCGCAGAAGTCAACCAAACTTCACCCAATAGTGTATTGTATCACATTCTAGTAGTTACATTTGAAAATTTCGTTCTAGGACATTTGGTTTGAGCGCAATCATTAAACTTAGGTCAAAAAAGCCATTTAAGCCTTTTCACAGTGATATCTATGCGATATGGCAAAGAAATGTAATTTTGATGTTAACTCCCAAACCGCTGCGCAGAAGTCAACTAAACTTCACCCAATAGTGTATTGTATCACATTCTAGTAGTTACATTTGAAAATTTCGTTCTAGGACATTTGGTTTGAGCGCAATCATTAAACTTAATTAAAAAAGTCATTTAAGCCTTTTCACAGTGAGATCTATGCGATATGGCCGAGAAATGTAATTTTGATGTTAACTCCCAAACCGCTGCGCAGAAGTCAACCAAACTTCACCCATTAGTGTATTGTATCACAATCTAGTAATTACATGTGGAAATTTGGTTCTAGGACTTTTGATTTGAGCGCAATCCTCAAACTTAGGTCAAAAAAGCCATTTAAGCCTTTTCACAGTGAGATCTATGCGATATGGCCGAGAAATGTAATTTTGATGTTAACTCCCAAACCGCTGCGCAGAAGTCAACCAAACTTCACCCAATAGTGTATTGTATCACAATCTAGTAGTTACATTTGAAAATTTTGTTCTAGGACATTTTGTTTGAACGCAATCATCAAACTTAATTAAAAAAGTCATTTAAGCCTTTTCACAGTGAGATCTATGCGATATGGCCGAGAAATGTAATTTTGATGTTAACTCCCCAACCGCTGCGCAGAAGTCAACTAAACTTCACCCAATAGTGTATTGTATCACATTCTAGTAGTTACATTTGAAAATTTCGTTCTAGGACATTTGGTTTGAGCGCAATCATTAAACTTAATTAAAAAAGTCATTTAAGCCTTTTCACAGTGAGATCTATGCGATATGGCCGAGAAATGTAATTTTGATGTTAACTCCCAAACCGCTTCGCAGAAGTCAACCAAACTTCACCCATTAGTGTATTGTATCACAATCTAGTAGTTACATGTGGAAATTTGGTTCTAGGACATTTGATTTGAGCGCAATCCTCAAACTTAGGTCAAAAAAGCCATTTAAGCCTTTTCACAGTGAGATCTATGCGATATGGCCGAGAAATGTAATTTTGATGTTAACTCCCAAACCGCTGCGCAGAAGTCAACCAAACTTCAACCAATAGTGTATTGTATCACAATCTAGTAGTTACATTTGAAAATTTTGTTCTAGGACATTTTGTTTGAACGCAATCATCAAACTTAATTAAAAAAGTCATTTAAGCCTTTTCACAGTGAGATCTATGCGATATGGCCGAGAAATGTAATTTTGATGTTAACTCCCAAACCCCTGCGCAGAAGTCAACCAAACTTCACCCATTAGTGTATTGTATCACAATCTAGTAGTTACATGTGGAAATTTGGTTATAGGACATTTGGTTTGAGCGCAATCCTCAAACTTAGGTCAAAAAAGCCATTTAAGCCTTTTCACAGTGATATCAATGCGATATGGCCGAGAAATGTAATTTTGATGTTAACTCCCAAACCGCTGCGCAGAAGTCAACCAAACTTCACCCAATAGTGTATTTTATCACAATCTAGTAGTTACATTTGGAAATTTAGTTCTAGGACATTTGATTTGAGCGCAATCTTCAAACTTAATTAAAAAAATTCATTTAAGCCTTTTCACAGTGAGATCTATGCGATATGGCCGAGAAATGTAATTTTGATGTTAACTCCCAAACCGCTGCGCAGAAGTCAACCAAACTTCACCCATTAGTGTATTGTATCACAATCTAGTAGTTACATGTGGAAATTTGGTTCTAGGACATTTGATTTGAGCGCAATCCTCAAACTTAGGTCAAAAAAGCCATTTAAGCCTTTTCACAGTGAGATCTATGCGATATGGCCGAGAAATGTAATTTTGATGTTAACTCCCAAACCGCTGCGCAGAAGTCAACCAAACTTCACCCAATAGTGTATTGTATCACAATCTAGTAGTTACATTTGAAAATTTTGTTCTAGGACATTTTGTTTGAGCGCAATCATCAAACTTAATTAAAAAAGTCATTTAAGCCTTTTCACAGTGAGATCTATGCGATATGGCCGAGAAATGTAATTTTGATGTTAACTCCCAAACCGCTGCGCAGAAGTCAACCAAACTTCACCCATTAGTGTATTGTATCACAATCTAGTAGTTACATGTGGAAATTTGGTTCTAGGACATTTGATTTGAGCGCAATCATTAAACTTAGGTCAAAAAAGCCATTTAAGCCTTTTCACAGTGATATCTATGCGATATGGCAAAGAAATGTAATTTTGATGTTAATTCCCAAACCGCTGCGCAGAAGTCAACTAAACTTCACCCAATAGTGTATTGTATCACATTCTAGTAGTTACATTTGAAAATTTCGTTCTAGGACATTTGGTTTGAGCGCAATCATTAAACTTAATTAAAAAAGTCATTTAAGCCTTTTCACAGTGAGATCTATGCGATATGGCCGAGAAATGTAATTTTGATGTTAACTCCCAAACCGCTGCGCAGAAGTCAACCAAACTTCACCCATTAGTGTATTGTATCACAATCTAGTAATTACATGTGGAAATTTGGTTCTAGGACTTTTGATTTGAGCGCAATCCTCAAACTTAGGTCAAAAAAGCCATTTAAGCCTTTTCACAGTGAGATCTATGCGATATGGCCGAGAAATGTAATTTTGATGTTAACTCCCAAACCGCTGCGCAGAAGTCAACCAAACTTCACCCAATAGTGTATTGTATCACATTCTAGTAGTTACATTTGAAAATTTCGTTCTAGGACATTTGGTTTGAGCGCAATCATTAAACTTAATTAAAAAAGTCATTTAAGCCTTTTCACAGTGAGATCTATGCGATATGGCCGAGAAATGTAATTTTGATGTTAACTCCCAAACCGCTTCGCAGAAGTCAACCAAACTTCACCCATTAGTGTATTGTATCACAATCTAGTAGTTACATGTGGAAATTTGGTTCTAGGACATTTGATTTGAGCGCAATCCTCAAACTTAGGTCAAAAAAGCCATTTAAGCCTTTTCACAGTGAGATCTATGCGATATGGCCGAGAAATGTAATTTTGATGTTAACTCCCAAACCGCTGCGCAGAAGTCAACCAAACTTCACCCAATAGTGTATTGTATCACAATCTAGTAGTTACATTTGAAAATTTTGTTCTAGGACATTTTGTTTGAACGCAATCATCAAACTTAATTAAAAAAGTCATTTAAGCCTTTTCACAGTGAGATCTATGCGATATGGCCGAGAAATGTAATTTTGATGTTAACTCCCAAACCCCTGCGCAGAAGTCAACCAAACTTCACCCATTAGTGTATTGTATCACAATCTAGTAGTTACATGTGGAAATTTGGTTATAGGACATTTGGTTTGAGCGCAATCCTCAAACTTAGGTCAAAAAAGCCATTTAAGCCTTTTCACAGTGATATCAATGCGATATGGCCGAGAAATGTAATTTTGATGTTAACTCCCAAACCGCTGCGCAGAAGTCAACCAAACTTCACCCAATAGTGTATTTTATCACAATCTAGTAGTTACATTTGGAAATTTAGTTCTAGGACATTTGATTTGAGCGCAATCTTCAAACTTAATTAAAAAAATTCATTTAAGCCTTTTCACAGTGAGATCTATGCGATATGGCCGAGAAATGTAATTTTGATGTTAACTCCCAAACCGCTGCGCAGAAGTCAACCAAACTTCACCCATTAGTGTATTGTATCACAATCTAGTAGTTACATGTGGAAATTTGGTTCTAGGACATTTGATTTGAGCGCAATCCTCAAACTTAGGTCAAAAAAGCCATTTAAGCCTTTTCACAGTGAGATCTATGCGATATGGCCGAGAAATGTAATTTTGATGTTAACTCCCAAACCGCTGCGCAGAAGTCAACCAAACTTCACCCAATAGTGTATTGTATCACAATCTAGTAGTTACATTTGAAAATTTTGTTCTAGGACATTTTGTTTGAGCGCAATCATCAAACTTAATTAAAAAAGTCATTTAAGCCTTTTCACAGTGAGATCTATGCGATATGGCCGAGAAATGTAATTTTGATGTTAACTCCCAAACCGCTGCGCAGAAGTCAACCAAACTTCACCCATTAGTGTATTGTATCACAATCTAGTAGTTACATGTGGAAATTTGGTTCTAGGACATTTGATTTGAGCGCAATCCTCAAACTTAGGTCAAAAAAGCCATTTAAGCCTTTTCACAGTGAGATCTATGCGATATGGCCGAGAAATGTAATTTTGATGTTAACTCCCAAACCGCTGCGCAGAAGTCAACCAAACTTCACCCAATAGTGTATTGTATCACATTCTAGTAGTTACATTTGAAAATTTCGTTCAAGGACATTTGGTTTGAGTGCAATTATTAAACTTAGGTCAAAAAAGCCATTTAAGCCTTTTCACAGTGAGATCTATGCGATATGGCCGAGAAATGTAATTTTGATGTTAACTCCCAAACCGCTGCGCAGAAGTCAACCAAACTTCACCCAATAGTGTATTGTATCACAATCTAGTAGTTACATTTGAAAATTTTGTTTTAGGAAATTTTGTTTGAGCGCAATCATCAAACTTAATTAAAAAAGTCATTTAAGCTTTTTCACAGTGAGATCTATGCGATATGGCCGAGAAATGTAATTTTGATGTTCACTCCCAAACCGCTGCGCAGAAGTCAACCAAACTTCACCCATTAGTGTATTGTATCACAATCTAGTAGTTACATGTGGAAATTTGGTTATAGGACATTTGATTTGAGCGCAATCCTCAAACTTAGGTCAAAAAAGCCATTTAAGCCTTTTCACAGTGAGATCTATGCGATATGGCCGAGAAATGTAATTTTGATGTTAACTCCCAAACCGCTGCGCAGAAGTCAACCAAACTTCACCCAATAGTGTATTTTATCACAATCTAGTAGTTACATTTGGAAATTTAGTTCTAGGACATTTGATTTGAGCGCAATCTTCAAACTTAATTAAAAAAAGTCATTTAAGCCTTTTCACAGTGAGATCTATGCGATATGGCCGAGAAATGTAATTTTGATGTTCACTCCCAAACCGCTGCGCAGAAGTCAACCAAACTTCACCCAATAGTGTATTGTATCACAATCTAGTAGTTACATTTGAAAATTTTGTTCTAGGACATTTTGTTTGAGCGCAATCATCAAACTTAATTAAAAAAGTCATTTAAGCCTTTTCACAGTGAGATCTATGCGATATGGCCGAGAAATGTAATTTTGATGTTAACTCCCAAACCGCTGCGCAGAAGTCAACCAAACTTCACCCATTAGTGTATTGTATCACAATCTAGTAGTTACATGTGGAAATTTGGTTCTAGGACATTTGATTTGAGCGCAATCCTCAAACTTAGGTCAAAAAAGCCATTTAAGCCTTTTCACAGTGAGATCTATGCGATATGGCCGAGAAATGTAATTTTGATGTTCACTCCCAAACCGCTGCGCAGAAGTCAACCAAACTTCACCCAATAGTGTATTGTATCACAATCTAGTAGTTACATTTGAAAATTTTGTTCTAGGACATTTTGTTTGAGCGCAATCATCAAACTTAATTAAAAAAGTCATTTAAGCCTTTTCACAGTGAGATCTATGCGATATGGCCGAGAAATGTAATTTTGATGTTAACTCCCAAACCGCTTCGCAGAAGTCAACCAAACTTCACCCAATAGTGTATTGTATCACATTCTAGTAGTTACATTTGAAAATTTCGTTCTAGGACATTTGGTTTGAGCGCAATCATTAAACTTAGGTCAAAAAAGCCATTTAAGCCTTTTCACAGTGAGATCTATGCGATATGGCCGAGAAATGTAATTTTGATGTTAACTCCCAAACCGCTGCGCAGAAGTAAACCAAACTTCACCCATTAGTGTATTGTATCACAATCTAGTAGTTACATGTGGAAATTTGGTTCTAGGACATTTGATTTGAGCGCAATCCTCAAACTTAGGTCAAAAAAGCCATTTAAGCCTTTTCACAGTGAGATCTATGCGATATGGCCGAGAAATGTAATTTTGATGTTAACTCCCAAACCGCTGCGCAGAAGTCAACCAAACTTCACCCAATAGTGTATTGTATCACAATCTAGTAGTTACATTTGAAAATTTTGTTCTAGGACATTTTGTTTGAACGCAATCATCAAACTTAATTAAAAAAGTCATTTAAGCCTTTTCACAGTGAGATCTATGCGATATGGCCGAGAAATGTAATTTTGATGTTAACTCCCAAACCGCTGCGCAGAAGTCAACCAAACTTCACCCATTAGTGTATTGTATCACAATCTAGTAGTTACATGTGGAAATTTGGTTCTAGGACATTTGATTTGAGCGCAATCCTCAAACGTAGGTCAAAAAAGCCATTTAAGCCTTTTCACAGTGAGATCTATGCGATATGGCCGAGAAATGTAATTTTGATGTTAACTCCCAAACCGCTGCGCAGAAGTCAACCAAACTTCACCCAATAGTGTATTGTATCACATTCTAGTAGTTACATTTGAAAATTTCGTTCAAGGACATTTGGTTTGAGTGCAATTATTAAACTTAGGTCAAAAAAGCCATTTAAGCCTTTTCACAGTGAGATCTATGCGATATGGCCGAGAAATGTAATTTTGATGTTAACTCCCAAACCGCTGCGCAGAAGTCAACCAAACTTCACCCAATAGTGTATTTTATCACAATCTAGTAGTTACATTTGGAAATTTAGTTCTAGGACATTTGATTTGAGCGCAATCTTCAAACTTAATTAAAAAAATTCATTTAAGCCTTTTCACAGTGAGATCTATGCGATATGGCCGAGAAATGTAATTTTGATGTTAACTCCCAAACCGCTGCGCAGAAGTCAACCAAACTTCACCCATTAGTGTATTGTATCACAATCTAGTAGTTACATGTGGAAATTTGGTTCTAGGACATTTGATTTGAGCGCAATCCTCAAACTTAGGTCAAAAAAGCCATTTAAGCCTTTTCACAGTGAGATCTATGCGATATGGCCGAGAAATGTAATTTTGATGTTAACTCCCAAACCGCTGCGCAGAAGTCAACCAAACTTCACCCAATAGTGTATTGTATCACAATCTAGTAGTTACATTTGAAAATTTTGTTCTAGGACATTTTGTTTGAGCGCAATCATCAAACTTAATTAAAAAAGTCATTTAAGCCTTTTCACAGTGAGATCTATGCGATATGGCCGAGAAATGTAATTTTGATGTTAACTCCCAAACCGCTGCGCAGAAGTCAACCAAACTTCACCCAATAGTGTATTGTATCACATTCTAGTAGTTACATTTGAAAATTTCGTTCAAGGACATTTGGTTTGAGTGCAATTATTAAACTTAGGTCAAAAAAGCCATTTAAGCCTTTTCACAGTGAGATCTATGCGATATGGCCGAGAAATGTAATTTTGATGTTAACTCCCAAACCGCTGCGCAGAAGTCAACCAAACTTCACCCAATAGTGTATTGTATCACAATCTAGTAGTTACATTTGAAAATTTTGTTTTAGGAAATTTTGTTTGAGCGCAATCATCAAACTTAATTAAAAAAGTCATTTAAGCTTTTTCACAGTGAGATCTATGCGATATGGCCGAGAAATGTAATTTTGATGTTCACTCCCAAACCGCTGCGCAGAAGTCAACCAAACTTCACCCATTAGTGTATTGTATCACAATCTAGTAGTTACATGTGGAAATTTGGTTATAGGACATTTGATTTGAGCGCAATCCTCAAACTTAGGTCAAAAAAGCCATTTAAGCCTTTTCACAGTGAGATCTATGCGATATGGCCGAGAAATGTAATTTTGATGTTAACTCCCAAACCGCTGCGCAGAAGTCAACCAAACTTCACCCAATAGTGTATTTTATCACAATCTAGTAGTTACATTTGGAAATTTAGTTCTAGGACATTTGATTTGAGCGCAATCTTCAAACTTAATTAAAAAAAGTCATTTAAGCCTTTTCACAGTGAGATCTATGCGATATGGCCGAGAAATGTAATTTTGATGTTCACTCCCAAACCGCTGCGCAGAAGTCAACCAAACTTCACCCAATAGTGTATTGTATCACAATCTAGTAGTTACATTTGAAAATTTTGTTCTAGGACATTTTGTTTGAGCGCAATCATCAAACTTAATTAAAAAAGTCATTTAAGCCTTTTCACAGTGAGATCTATGCGATATGGCCGAGAAATGTAATTTTGATGTTAACTCCCAAACCGCTGCGCAGAAGTCAACCAAACTTCACCCATTAGTGTATTGTATCACAATCTAGTAGTTACATGTGGAAATTTGGTTCTAGGACATTTGATTTGAGCGCAATCCTCAAACTTAGGTCAAAAAAGCCATTTAAGCCTTTTCACAGTGAGATCTATGCGATATGGCCGAGAAATGTAATTTTGATGTTAACTCCCAAACCGCTGCGCAGAAGTCAACCAAACTTCACCCAATAGTGTATTGTATCACAATCTAGTAGTTACATTTGAAAATTTTGTTCTAGGACATTTTGTTTGAGCGCAATCATCAAACTTAATTAAAAAAGTCATTTAAGCCTTTTCACAGTGAGATCTATGCGATATGGCCGAGAAATGTAATTTTGATGTTAACTCCCAAACCGCTGCGCAGAAGTCAACCAAACTTCACCCAATAGTGTATTGTATCACAATCTAGTAGTTACATGTGGAAATTTTGTTCTAGGACATTTTGTTTGAACGCAATCATCAAACTTAATTAAAAAAGTCATTTAAGCCTTTTCACAGTGAGATCTATGCGATATGGCCGAGAAATGTAATTTTGATGTTAACTCCCCAACCGCTGCGCAGAAGTCAACTAAACTTCACCCAATAGTGTATTGTATCACATTCTAGTAGTTACATTTGAAAATTTCGTTCTAGGACATTTGGTTTGAGCGCAATCATTAAACTTAATTAAAAAAGTCATTTAAGCCTTTTCACAGTGAGATCTATGCGATATGGCCGAGAAATGTAATTTTGATGTTAACTCCCAAACCGCTTCGCAGAAGTCAACCAAACTTCACCCATTAGTGTATTGTATCACAATCTAGTAGTTACATGTGGAAATTTGGTTCTAGGACATTTGATTTGAGCGCAATCCTCAAACTTAGGTCAAAAAAGCCATTTAAGCCTTTTCACAGTGAGATCTATGCGATATGGCCGAGAAATGTAATTTTGATGTTAACTCCCAAACCGCTGCGCAGAAGTCAACCAAACTTCACTCAATAGTGTATTGTATCACAATCTAGTAGTTACATTTGAAAATTTTGTTCTAGGACATTTTGTTTGAACGCAATCATCAAACTTAATTAAAAAAGTCATTTAAGCCTTTTCACAGTGAGATCTATGCGATATGGCCGAGAAATGTAATTTTGATGTTAACTCCCAAACCGCTGCGCAGAAGTCAACCAAACTTCACCCATTAGTGTATTGTATCACAATCTAGTAGTTACATGTGGAAATTTGGTTATAGGACATTTGGTTTGAGCGCAATCCTCAAACTTAGGTCAAAAAAGCCATTTAAGCCTTTTCACAGTGATATCTATGCGATATGGCCGAGAAATGTAATTTTGATGTTAACTCCCAAACCGCTGCGCAGAAGTCAACCAAACTTCACCCAATAGTGTATTTTATCACAATCTAGTAGTTACATTTGGAAATTTAGTTCTAGGACATTTGATTTGAGCGCAATCTTCAAACTTAATTAAAAAAAGTCATTTAAGCCTTTTCACAGTGAGATCTATGCGATATGGCCGAGAAATGTAATTTTGATGTTAACTCCCAAACCGCTGCGCAGAAGTCAACCAAACTTCACCCATTAGTGTATTGTATCACAATCTAGTAGTTACATGTGGAAATTTGGTTCTAGGACATTTGATTTGAGCGCAATCCTCAAACTTAGGTCAAAAAAGCCATTTAAGCCTTTTCACAGTGAGATCTATGCGATATGGCCGAGAAATGTAATTTTGATGTTAACTCCCAAACCGCTGCGCAGAAGTCAACCAAACTTCACCCAATAGTGTATTGTATCACAATCTAGTAGTTACATTTGAAAATTTTGTTCTAGGACATTTGGTTTGAGCGCAATCATCAAACTTAATTAAAAAAGTCATTTAAGCTTTTCACAGTGAGATCTATGCGATATGGCCGAGAAATGTAATTTTGATGTTAACTCCCAAACCGCTGCGCAGAAGTCAACCAAACTTCACCCATTAGTGTATTGTATCACAATCTAGTAGTTACATGTGGAAATTTGGTTCTAGGACATTTGATTTGAGCGCAATCCTCAAACGTAGGTCAAAAAAGCCATTTAAGCCTTTTCACAGTGAGATCTATGCGATATGGCCGAGAAATGTAATTTTGATGTTAACTCCCAAACCGCTGCGCAGAAGTCAACCAAACTTCACCCAATAGTGTATTGTATCACATTCTAGTAGTTACATTTTAAAATTTCGTTCAAGGACATTTGGTTTGAGTGCAATTATTAAACTTAGGTCAAAAAAGCCATTTAAGCCTTTTCACAGTGAGATCTATGCGATATGGCCGAGAAATGTAATTTTGATGTTAACTCCCAAACCGCTGCGCAGAAGTCAACCAAACTTCACCCAATAGTGTATTTTATCACAATCTAGTAGTTACATTTGGAAATTTAGTTCTAGGACATTTGATTTGAGCGCAATCTTCAAACTTAATTAAAAAAATTCATTTAAGCCTTTTCACAGTGAGATCTATGCGATATGGCCGAGAAATGTAATTTTGATGTTAACTCCCAAACCGCTGCGCAGAAGTCAACCAAACTTCACCCATTAGTGTATTGTATCACAATCTAGTAGTTACATGTGGAAATTTGGTTCTAGGACATTTGATTTGAGCGCAATCCTCAAACTTAGGTCAAAAAAGCCATTTAAGCCTTTTCACAGTGAGATCTATGCGATATGGCCGAGAAATGTAATTTTGATGTTAACTCCCAAACCGCTGCGCAGAAGTCAACCAAACTTCACCCAATAGTGTATTGTATCACAATCTAGTAGTTACATTTGAAAATTTTGTTCTAGGACATTTTGTTTGAGCGCAATCATCAAACTTAATTAAAAAAGTCATTTAAGCCTTTTCACAGTGAGATCTATGCGATATGGCCGAGAAATGTAATTTTGATGTTAACTCCCAAACCGCTGCGCAGAAGTCAACCAAACTTCACCCATTAGTGTATTGTATCACAATCTAGTAGTTACATGTGGAAATTTGGTTCTAGGACATTTGATTTGAGCGCAATCCTCAAACTTAGGTCAAAAAAGCCATTTAAGCCTTTTCACAGTGAGATCTATGCGATATGGCCGAGAAATGTAATTTTGATGTTAACTCCCAAACCGCTGCGCAGAAGTCAACCAAACTTCACCCAATAGTGTATTGTATCACATTCTAGTAGTTACATTTGAAAATTTCGTTCAAGGACATTTGGTTTGAGTGCAATTATTAAACTTAGGTCAAAAAAGCCATTTAAGCCTTTTCACAGTGAGATCTATGCGATATGGCCGAGAAATGTAATTTTGATGTTAACTCCCAAACCGCTGCGCAGAAGTCAACCAAACTTCACCCAATAGTGTATTGTATCACAATCTAGTAGTTACATTTGAAAATTTTGTTTTAGGAAATTTTGTTTGAGCGCAATCATCAAACTTAATTAAAAAAGTCATTTAAGCTTTTTCACAGTGAGATCTATGCGATATGGCCGAGAAATGTAATTTTGATGTTCACTCCCAAACCGCTGCGCAGAAGTCAACCAAACTTCACCCATTAGTGTATTGTATCACAATCTAGTAGTTACATGTGGAAATTTGGTTATAGGACATTTGATTTGAGCGCAATTCTCAAACTTAGGTCAAAAAAGCCATTTAAGCCTTTTCACAGTGAGATCTATGCGATATGGCCGAGAAATGTAATTTTGATGTTAACTCCCAAACCGCTGCGCAGAAGTCAACCAAACTTCACCCAATAGTGTATTTTATCACAATCTAGTAGTTACATTTGGAAATTTAGTTCTAGGACATTTGATTTGAGCGCAATCTTCAAACTTAATTAAAAAAAGTCATTTAAGCCTTTTCACAGTGAGATCTATGCGATATGGCCGAGAAATGTAATTTTGATGTTCACTCCCAAACCGCTGCGCAGAAGTCAACCAAACTTCACCCAATAGTGTATTGTATCACAATCTAGTAGTTACATTTGAAAATTTTGTTCTAGGACATTTTGTTTGAGCGCAATCATCAAACTTAATTAAAAAAGTCATTTAAGCCTTTTCACAGTGAGATCTATGCGATATGGCCGAGAAATGTAATTTTGATGTTAACTCCCAAACCGCTGCGCAGAAGTCAACCAAACTTCACCCATTAGTGTATTGTATCACAATCTAGTAGTTACATGTGGAAATTTGGTTCTAGGACATTTGATTTGAGCGCAATCCTCAAACTTAGGTCAAAAAAGCCATTTAAGCCTTTTCACAGTGAGATCTATGCGATATGGCCGAGAAATGTAATTTTGATGTTAACTCCCAAACCGCTGCGCAGAAGTCAACCAAACTTCACCCAATAGTGTATTGTATCACATTCTAGTAGTTACATTTTAAAATTTTGTTCTAGGACATTTTGTTTGAACGCAATCATCAAACTTAATTAAAAAAGTCATTTAAGCCTTTTCACAGTGAGATCTATGCGATATGGCCGAGAAATGTAATTTTGATGTTAACTCCCAAACCGCTGCGCAGAAGTCAACCAAACTTCACCCAATAGTGTATTGTATCACAATCTAGTAGTTACATTTGAAAATTTTGTTCTAGGACATTTTGTTTGAGCGCAATCCTCAAACTTAGGTCAAAAAAGCCATTTAAGCCTTTTCACAGTGAGATCTATGCGATATGGCCGAGAAATGTAATTTTGATGTTAACTCCCAAACCGCTGCGCAGAAGTCAACCAAACTTCACCCAATAGTGTATTTTATCACAATCTAGTAGTTACATTTGGAAATTTAGTTCTAGGACATTTGATTTGAGCGCAATCTTCAAACTTAATTAAAAAAAGTCATTTAAGCCTTTTCACAGTGATATCTATGCGATATGGCCGAGAAATGTAATTTTGATGTTCACTCCCAAACCGCTGCGCAGAAGTCAACCAAACTTCACCCAATAGTGTATTGTATCACAATCTAGTAGTTACATTTGAAAATTTTGTTCTAGGACATTTTGTTTGAGCGCAATCATCAAACTTAATTAAAAAAGTCATTTAAGCCTTTTCACAGTGAGATCTATGCGATATGGCCGAGAAATGTAATTTTGATGTTAACTCCCAAACCGCTGCGCAGAAGTCAACCAAACTTCACCCATTAGTGTATTGTATCACAATCTAGTAGTTACATGTGGAAATTTGGTTCTAGGACATTTGATTTGAGCGCAATCCTCAAACTTAGGTCAAAAAAGCCATTTAAGCCTTTTCACAGTGAGATCTATGCGATATGGCCGAGAAATGTAATTTTGATGTTCACTCCCAAACCGCTGCGCAGAAGTCAACCAAACTTCACCCAATAGTGTATTGTATCACAATCTAGTAGTTACATTTGAAAATTTTGTTCTAGGACATTTTGTTTGAGCGCAATCCTCAAACTTAGGTCAAAAAAGCCATTTAAGCCTTTTCACAGTGAGATCTATGCGATATGGCCGAGAAATGTAATTTTGATGTTAACTCCCAAACCGCTGCGCAGAAGTCAACCAAACTTCACCCAATAGTGTATTGTATCACATTCTAGTAGTTACATTTGAAAATTTCGTTCTAGGACATTTGGTTTGAGCGCAATCATTAAACTTAGGTCAAAAAAGCCATTTAAGCCTTTTCACAGTGAGATCTATGCGATATGGCCGAGAAATGTAATTTTGATGTTAACTCCCAAACCGCTGCGCAGAAGTCAACCAAACTTCACCCATTAGTGTATTGTATCACAATCTAGTAGTTACATGTGGAAATTTGGTTCTAGGACATTTGATTTGAGCGCAATCCTCAAACTTAGGTCAAAAAAGCCATTTAAGCCTTTTCACAGTGAGATCTATGCGATATGGCCGAGAAATGTAATTTTGATGTTAACTCCCAAACCGCTGCGCAGAAGTCAACCAAACTTCACCCAATAGTGTATTGTATCACAATCTAGTAGTTACATTTGAAAATTTTGTTCTAGGACATTTTGTTTGAGCGCAATCATCAAACTTAATTAAAAAAGTCATTTAAGCCTTTTCACAGTGAGATCTATGCGATATGGCCGAGAAATGTAATTTTGATGTTAACTCCCAAACCGCTGCGCAGAAGTCAACCAAACTTCACCCATTAGTGTATTGTATCACAATCTAGTAGTTACATGTGGAAATTTGGTTCTAGGACATTTGATTTGAGCGCAATCCTCAAACTTAGGTCAAAAAAGCCATTTAAGCCTTTTCACAGTGAGATCTATGCGATATGGCCGAGAAATGTAATTTTGATGTTAACTCCCAAACCGCTGCGCAGAAGTCAACCAAACTTCACCCAATAGTGTATTGTATCACATTCTAGTAGTTACATTTGAAAATTTCGTTCAAGGACATTTGGTTTGAGTGCAATTATTAAACTTAGGTCAAAAAAGCCATTTAAGCCTTTTCACAGTGAGATCTATGCGATATGGCCGAGAAATGTAATTTTGATGTTAACTCCCAAACCGCTGCGCAGAAGTCAACCAAATTTCACCCAATAGTGTATTGTATCACAATCTAGTAGTTACATTTGAAAATTTTGTTTTAGGAAATTTTGTTTGAGCGCAATCATCAAACTTAATTAAAAAAGTCATTTAAGCTTTTTCACAGTGAGATCTATGCGATATGGCCGAGAAATGTAATTTTGATGTTCACTCCCAAACCGCTGCGCAGAAGTCAACCAAACTTCACCCATTAGTGTATTGTATCACAATCTAGTAGTTACATGTGGAAATTTGGTTATAGGACATTTGATTTGAGCGCAATCCTCAAACTTAGGTCAAAAAAGCCATTTAAGCCTTTTCACAGTGAGATCTATGCGATATGGCCGAGAAATGTAATTTTGATGTTAACTCCCAAACCGCTGCGCAGAAGTCAACCAAACTTCACCCAATAGTGTATTTTATCACAATCTAGTAGTTACATTTGGAAATTTTGTTCTAGGACATTTGATTTGAGCGCAATCTTCAAACTTAATTAAAAAAAGTCATTTAAGCCTTTTCACAGTGAGATCTATGCGATATGGCCGAGAAATGTAATTTTGATGTTCACTCCCAAACCGCTGCGCAGAAGTCAACCAAACTTCACCCAATAGTGTATTGTATCACAATCTAGTAGTTACATTTGAAAATTTTGTTCTAGGACATTTTGTTTGAGCGCAATCATCAAACTTAATTAAAAAAGTCATTTAAGCCTTTTCACAGTGAGATCTATGCGATATGGCCGAGAAATGTAATTTTGATGTTAACTCCCAAACCGCTGCGCAGAAGTCAACCAAACTTCACCCATTAGTGTATTGTATCACAATCTAGTAGTTACATGTGGAAATTTGGTTCTAGGACATTTGATTTGAGCGCAATCCTCAAACTTAGGTCAAAAAAGCCATTTAAGCCTTTTCACAGTGAGATCTATGCGATATGGCCGAGAAATGTAATTTTGATGTTAACTCCCAAACCGCTGCGCAGAAGTCAACCAAACTTCACCCAATAGTGTATTGTATCACATTCTAGTAGTTACATTTTAAAATTTTGTTCTAGGACATTTTGTTTGAACGCAATCATCAAACTTAATTAAAAAAGTCATTTAAGCCTTTTCACAGTGAGATCTATGCGATATGGCCGAGAAATGTAATTTTGATGTTAACTCCCAAACCGCTGCGCAGAAGTCAACCAAACTTCACCCAATAGTGTATTGTATCACAATCTAGTAGTTACATTTGAAAATTTTGTTCTAGGACATTTTGTTTGAGCGCAATCCTCAAACTTAGGTCAAAAAAGCCATTTAAGCCTTTTCACAGTGAGATCTATGCGATATGGCCGAGAAATGTAATTTTGATGTTAACTCCCAAACCGCTGCGCAGAAGTCAACCAAACTTCACCCAATAGTGTATTTTATCACAATCTAGTAGTTACATTTGGAAATTTAGTTCTAGGACATTTGATTTGAGCGCAATCTTCAAACTTAATTAAAAAAAGTCATTTAAGCCTTTTCACAGTGAGATCTATGCGATATGGCCGAGAAATGTAATTTTGATGTTCACTCCCAAACCGCTGCGCAGAAGTCAACCAAACTTCACCCAATAGTGTATTGTATCACAATCTAGTAGTTACATTTGAAAATTTTGTTCTAGGACATTTTGTTTGAGCGCAATCATCAAACTTAATTAAAAAAGTCATTTAAGCCTTTTCACAGTGAGATCTATGCGATATGGCCGAGAAATGTAATTTTGATGTTAACTCCCAAACCGCTGCGCAGAAGTCAACCAAACTTCACCCATTAGTGTATTGTATCACAATCTAGTAGTTACATGTGGAAATTTGGTTCTAGGACATTTGATTTGAGCGCAATCCTCAAACTTAGGTCAAAAAAGCCATTTAAGCCTTTTCACAGTGAGATCTATGCGATATGGCCGAGAAATGTAATTTTGATGTTCACTCCCAAACCGCTGCGCAGAAGTCAACCAAACTTCACCCAATAGTGTATTGTATCACAATCTAGTAGTTACATTTGAAAATTTTGTTCTAGGACATTTTGTTTGAGCGCAATCCTCAAACTTAGGTCAAAAAAGCCATTTAAGCCTTTTCACAGTGAGATCTATGCGATATGGCCGAGAAATGTAATTTTGATGTTAACTCCCAAACCGCTGCGCAGAAGTCAACCAAACTTCACCCAATAGTGTATTGTATCACAATCTAGTAGTTACATTTGAAAATTTTGTTCTAGGACATTTTGTTTGAACGCAATCATCAAACTTAATTAAAAAAGTCATTTAAGCCTTTTCACAGTGAGATCTATGCGATATGGCCGAGAAATGTAATTTTGATGTTAACTCCCAAACCGCTGCGCAGAAGTCAACCAAACTTCACCCATTAGTGTATTGTATCACAATCTAGTAGTTACATGTGGAAATTTTGTTCTAGGACATTTTGTTTGAGCGCAATCATCAAACTTAATTAAAAAAGTCATTTAAGCCTTTTCACAGTGAGATCTATGCGATATGGCCGAGAAATGTAATTTTGATGTTAACTCCCAAACCGCTGCGCAGAAGTCAACCAAACTTCACCCATTAGTGTATTGTATCACAATCTAGTAGTTACATGTGGAAATTTGGTTCTAGGACATTTGATTTGAGCGCAATCCTCAAACTTAGGTCAAAAAAGCCATTTAAGCCTTTTCACAGTGAGATCTATGCGATATGGCCGAGAAATGTAATTTTGATGTTAACTCCCAAACCGCTGCGCAGAAGTCAACCAAACTTCACCCAATAGTGTATTGTATCACATTCTAGTAGTTACATTTGAAAATTTCGTTCTAGGACATTTGGTTTGAGCGCAATCATTAAACTTAGGTCAAAAAAGCCATTTAAGCCTTTTCACAGTGATATCTATGCGATATGGCAAAGAAATGTAATTTTGATGTTAACTCCCAAACCGCTGCGCAGAAGTCAACTAAACTTCACCCAATAGTGTATTGTATCACATTCTAGTAGTTACATTTGAAAATTTCGTTCTAGGACATTTGGTTTGAGCGCAATCATTAAACTTAATTAAAAAAGTCATTTAAGCCTTTTCACAGTGAGATCTATGCGATATGGCCGAGAAATGTAATTTTGATGTTAACTCCCAAACCGCTGCGCAGAAGTCAACCAAACTTCACCCATTAGTGTATTGTATCACAATCTAGTAATTACATGTGGAAATTTGGTTCTAGGACTTTTGATTTGAGCGCAATCCTCAAACTTAGGTCAAAAAAGCCATTTAAGCCTTTTCACAGTGAGATCTATGCGATATGGCCGAGAAATGTAATTTTGATGTTAACTCCCAAACCGCTGCGCAGAAGTCAACCAAACTTCACCCAATAGTGTATTGTATCACAATCTAGTAGTTACATTTGAAAATTTTGTTCTAGGACATTTTGTTTGAGCGCAATCATCAAACTTAATTAAAAAAGTCATTTAAGCCTTTTCACAGTGAGATCTATGCGATATGGCCGAGAAATGTAATTTTGATGTTAACTCCCAAACCGCTGCGCAGAAGTCAACCAAACTTCACCCATTAGTGTATTGTATCACAATCTAGTAGTTACATGTGGAAATTTGGTTCTAGGACATTTGATTTGAGCGCAATCCTCAAACTTAGGTCAAAAAAGCCATTTAAGCCTTTTCACAGTGAGATCTATGCGATATGGCCGAGAAATGTAATTTTGATGTTAACTCCCAAACCGCTGCGCAGAAGTCAACCAAACTTCACCCAATAGTGTATTGTATCACATTCTAGTAGTTACATTTGAAAATTTCGTTCAAGGACATTTGGTTTGAGTGCAATTATTAAACTTAGGTCAAAAAAGCCATTTAAGCCTTTTCACAGTGAGATCTATGCGATATGGCCGAGAAATGTAATTTTGATGTTAACTCCCAAACCGCTGCGCAGAAGTCAACCAAACTTCACCCAATAGTGTATTGTATCACAATCTAGTAGTTACATTTGAAAATTGTGTTTTAGGAAATTTTGTTTGAGCGCAATCATCAAACTTAATTAAAAAAGTCATTTAAGCTTTTTCACAGTGAGATCTATGCGATATGGCCGAGAAATGTAATTTTGATGTTCACTCCCAAACCGCTGCGCAGAAGTCAACCAAACTTCACCCATTAGTGTATTGTATCACAATCTAGTAGTTACATGTGGAAATTTGGTTATAGGACATTTGATTTGAGCGCAATCCTCAAACTTAGGTCAAAAAAGCCATTTAAGCCTTTTCACAGTGAGATCTATGCGATATGGCCGAGAAATGTAATTTTGATGTTAACTCCCAAACCGCTGCGCAGAAGTCAACCAAACTTCACCCAATAGTGTATTTTATCACAATCTAGTAGTTACATTTGGAAATTTAGTTCTAGGACATTTGATTTGAGCGCAATCTTCAAACTTAATTAAAAAAAGTCATTTAAGCCTTTTCACAGTGAGATCTATGCGATATGGCCGAGAAATGTAATTTTGATGTTCACTCCCAAACCGCTGCGCAGAAGTCAACCAAACTTCACCCAATAGTGTATTGTATCACAATCTAGTAGTTACATTTGAAAATTTTGTTCTAGGACATTTTGTTTGAGCGCAATCATCAAACTTAATTAAAAAAGTCATTTAAGCCTTTTCACAGTGAGATCTATGCGATATGGCCGAGAAATGTAATTTTGATGTTAACTCCCAAACCGCTGCGCAGAAGTCAACCAAACTTCACCCATTAGTGTATTGTATCACAATCTAGTAGTTACATGTGGAAATTTGGTTCTAGGACATTTGATTTGAGCGCAATCCTCAAACTTAGGTCAAAAAAGCCATTTAAGCCTTTTCACAGTGAGATCTATGCGATATGGCCGAGAAATGTAATTTTGATGTTAACTCCCAAACCGCTGCGCAGAAGTCAACCAAACTTCACCCAATAGTGTATTGTATCACATTCTAGTAGTTACATTTTAAAATTTTGTTCTAGGACATTTTGTTTGAACGCAATCATCAAACTTAATTAAAAAAGTCATTTAAGCCTTTTCACAGTGAGATCTATGCGATATGGCCGAGAAATGTAATTTTGATGTTAACTCCCAAACCGCTGCGCAGAAGTCAACCAAACTTCACCCAATAGTGTATTGTATCACAATCTAGTAGTTACATTTGAAAATTTTGTTCTAGGACATTTTGTTTGAGCGCAATCCTCAAACTTAGGTCAAAAAAGCCATTTAAGCCTTTTCACAGTGAGATCTATGCGATATGGCCGAGAAATGTAATTTTGATGTTAACTCCCAAACCGCTGCGCAGAAGTCAACCAAACTTCACCCAATAGTGTATTTTATCACAATCTAGTAGTTACATTTGGAAATTTAGTTCTAGGACATTTGATTTGAGCGCAATCTTCAAACTTAATTAAAAAAAGTCATTTAAGCCTTTTCACAGTGAGATCTATGCGATATGGCCGAGAAATGTAATTTTGATGTTAACTCCCAAACCGCTGCGCAGAAGTCAACCAAACTTCACCCATTAGTGTATTGTATCACAATCTAGTAGTTACATGTGGAAATTTGGTTCTAGGACATTTGATTTGAGCGCAATCCTCAAACTTAGGTCAAAAAAGCCATTTAAGCCTTTTCACAGTGAGATCTATGCGATATGGCCGAGAAATGTAATTTTGATGTTCACTCCCAAACCGCTGCGCAGAAGTCAACCAAACTTCACCCAATAGTGTATTGTATCACAATCTAGTAGTTACATTTGAAAATTTTGTTCTAGGACATTTTGTTTGAGCGCAATCATCAAACTTAATTAAAAAAGTCATTTAAGCCTTTTCACAGTGAGATCTATGCGATATGGCCGAGAAATGTAATTTTGATGTTAACTCCCAAACCGCTGCGCAGAAGTCAACCAAACTTCACCCAATAGTGTATTGTATCACAATCTAGTAGTTACATTTGAAAATTTTGTTCTAGGACATTTTGTTTGAGCGCAATCCTCAAACTTAGGTCAAAAAAGCCATTTAAGCCTTTTCACAGTGAGATCTATGCGATATGGCCGAGAAATGTAATTTTGATGTTAACTCCCAAACCGCTGCGCAGAAGTCAACCAAACTTCACCCAATAGTGTATTGTATCACATTCTAGTAGTTACATTTGAAAATTTCGTTCTAGGACATTTGGTTTGAGCGCAATCATTAAACTTAGGTCAAAAAAGCCATTTAAGCCTTTTCACAGTGAGATCTATGCGATATGGCCGAGAAATGTAATTTTGATGTTAACTCCCAAACCGCTGCGCAGAAGTAAACCAAACTTCACCCATTAGTGTATTGTATCACAATCTAGTAGTTACATGTGGAAATTTGGTTCTAGGACATTTGATTTGAGCGCAATCCTCAAACTTAGGTCAAAAAAGCCATTTAAGCCTTTTCACAGTGAGATCTATGCGATATGGCCGAGAAATGTAATTTTGATGTTAACTCCCAAACCGCTGCGCAGAAGTCAACCAAACTTCACCCAATAGTGTATTGTATCACAATCTAGTAGTTACATTTGAAAATTTTGTTCTAGGACATTTTGTTTGAACGCAATCATCAAACTTAATTAAAAAAGTCATTTAAGCCTTTTCACAGTGAGATCTATGCGATATGGCCGAGAAATGTAATTTTGATGTTAACTCCCAAACCGCTGCGCAGAAGTCAACCAAACTTCACCCATTAGTGTATTGTATCACAATCTAGTAGTTACATGTGGAAATTTGGTTATAGGACATTTGATTTGAGCGCAATCCTCAAACTTAGGTCAAAAAAGCCATTTAAGCCTTTTCACAGTGAGATCTATGCGATATGGCCGAGAAATGTAATTTTGATGTTAACTCCCAAACCGCTGCGCAGAAGTCAACCAAACTTCACCCAATAGTGTATTGTATCACAATCTAGTAGTTACATTTGAAAATTTTGTTCTAGGACATTTTGTTTGAGCGCAATCATCAAACTTAATTAAAAAAGTCATTTAAGCCTTTTCACAGTGAGATCTATGCGATATGGCCGAGAAATGTAATTTTGATGTTAACTCCCAAACCGCTGCGCAGAAGTCAACCAAACTTCACCCATTAGTGTATTGTATCACAATCTAGTAGTTACATGTGGAAATTTGGTTCTAGGACATTTGATTTGAGCGCAATCCTCAAACTTAGGTCAAAAAAGCCATTTAAGCCTTTTCACAGTGAGATCTATGCGATATGGCCGAGAAATGTAATTTTGATGTTAACTCCCAAACCGCTGCGCAGAAGTCAACCAAACTTCACCCAATAGTGTATTGTATCACATTCTAGTAGTTACATTTGAAAATTTCGTTCTAGGACATTTGGTTTGAGCGCAATCATTAAACTTAGGTCAAAAAAGCCATTTAAGCCTTTTCACAGTGATATGTATGCGATATGGCAAAGAAATGTAATTTTGATGTTAACTCCCAAACCGCTGCGCAGAAGTCAACTAAACTTCACCCAATAGTGTATTGTATCACATTCTAGTAGTTACATTTGAAAATTTCGTTCTAGGACATTTGGTTTGAGCGCAATCATTAAACTTAATTAAAAAAGTCATTTAAGCCTTTTCACAGTGAGATCTATGCGATATGGCCGAGAAATGTAATTTTGATGTTCACTCCCAAACCGCTGCGCAGAAGTCAACCAAACTTCACCCATTAGTGTATTGTATCACAATCTAGTAGTTACATGTGGAAATTTGGTTATAGGACATTTGATTTGAGCGCAATCCTCAAACTTAGGTCAAAAAAGCCATTTAAGCCTTTTCACAGTGAGATCTATGCGATATGGCCGAGAAATGTAATTTTGATGTTAACTCCCAAACCGCTGCGCAGAAGTCAACCAAACTTCACCCAATAGTGTATTTTATCACAATCTAGTAGTTACATTTGGAAATTTAGTTCTAGGACATTTGATTTGAGCGCAATCTTCAAACTTAATTAAAAAAAGTCATTTAAGCCTTTTCACAGTGAGATCTATGCGATATGGCCGAGAAATGTAATTTTGATGTTCACTCCCAAACCGCTGCGCAGAAGTCAACCAAACTTCACCCAATAGTGTATTGTATCACAATCTAGTAGTTACATTTGAAAATTTTGTTCTAGGACATTTTGTTTGAGCGCAATCATCAAACTTAATTAAAAAAGTCATTTAAGCCTTTTCACAGTGAGATCTATGCGATATGGCCGAGAAATGTAATTTTGATGTTAACTCCCAAACCGCTGCGCAGAAGTCAACCAAACTTCACCCATTAGTGTATTGTATCACAATCTAGTAGTTACATGTGGAAATTTGGTTCTAGGACATTTGATTTGAGCGCAATCCTCAAACTTAGGTCAAAAAAGCCATTTAAGCCTTTTCACAGTGAGATCTATGCGATATGGCCGAGAAATGTAATTTTGATGTTAACTCCCAAACCGCTGCGCAGAAGTCAACCAAACTTCACCCAATAGTGTATTGTATCACATTCTAGTAGTTACATTTGAAAATTTCGTTCTAGGACATTTGGTTTGAGCGCAATCATTAAACTTAGGTCAAAAAAGCCATTTAAGCCTTTTCACAGTGATATCTATGCGATATGGCAAAGAAATGTAATTTTGATGTTAACTTCCAAACGGCTGCGCAGAAGTCAACTAAACTTCACCCAATAGTGTATTGTATCACATTCTAGTAGTTACATTTGAAAATTTCGTTCTAGGACATTTGGTTTGAGCGCAATCATTAAACTTAATTAAAAAAGTCATTTAAGCCTTTTCACAGTGAGATCTATGCGATATGGCCGAGAAATGTAATTTTGATGTTCACTCCCAAACCGCTGCGCAGAAGTCAACCAAACTTCACCCATTAGTGTATTGTATCACAATCTAGTAGTTACATGTGGAAATTTGGTTATAGGACATTTGATTTGAGCGCAATCCTCAAACTTAGGTCAAAAAAGCCATTTAAGCCTTTTCACAGTGAGATCTATGCGATATGGCCGAGAAATATAATTTTGATGTTAACTCCCAAACCGCTGCGCAGAAGTCAACCAAACTTCACCCAATAGTGTATTTTATCACAATCTAGTAGTTACATTTGGAAATTTAGTTCTAGGACATTTGATTTGAGCGCAATCTTCAAACTTAATTAAAAAAAGTCATTTAAGCCTTTTCACAGTGAGATCTATGCGATATGGCCGAGAAATGTAATTTTGATGTTCACTCCCAAACCGCTGCGCAGAAGTCAACCAAACTTCACCCAATAGTGTATTGTATCACAATCTAGTAGTTACATTTGAAAATTTTGTTCTAGGACATTTTGTTTGAGCGCAATCATCAAACTTAATTAAAAAAGTCATTTAAGCCTTTTCACAGTGAGATCTATGCGATATGGCCGAGAAATGTAATTTTGATGTTAACTCCCAAACCGCTGCGCAGAAGTCAACCAAACTTCACCCATTAGTGTATTGTATCACAATCTAGTAGTTACATGTGGAAATTTGGTTCTAGGACATTTGATTTGAGCGCAATCCTCAAACTTAGGTCAAAAAAGCCATTTAAGCCTTTTCACAGTGAGATCTATGCGATATGGCCGAGAAATGTAATTTTGATGTTAACTCCCAAACCGCTGCGCAGAAGTCAACCAAACTTCACCCAATAGTGTATTGTATCACATTCTAGTAGTTACATTTGAAAATTTTGTTCTAGGACATTTTGTTTGAACGCAATCATCAAACTTAATTAAAAAAGTCATTTAAGCCTTTTCACAGTGAGATCTATGCGATATGGCCGAGAAATGTAATTTTGATGTTAACTCCCAAACCGCTGCGCAGAAGTCAACCAAACTTCACCCAATAGTGTATTGTATCACAATCTAGTAGTTACATTTGAAAATTTTGTTCTAGGACATTTTGTTTGAGCGCAATCCTCAAACTTAGGTCAAAAAAGCCATTTAAGCCTTTTCACAGTGAGATCTATGCGATATGGCCGAGAAATGTAATTTTGATGTTAACTCCCAAACCGCTGCGCAGAAGTCAACCAAACTTCACCCAATAGTGTATTGTATCACATTCTAGTAGTTACATTTGAAAATTTCGTTCTAGGACATTTGGTTTGAGCGCAATCATTAAACTTAGGTCAAAAAAGCCATTTAAGCCTTTTCACAGTGAGATCTATGCGATATGGCCGAGAAATGTAATTTTGATGTTAACTCCCAAACCGCTGCGCAGAAGTAAACCAAACTTCACCCATTAGTGTATTGTATCACAATCTAGTAGTTACATGTGGAAATTTGGTTCTAGGACATTTGATTTGAGCGCAATCCTCAAACTTAGGTCAAAAAAGCCATTTAAGCCTTTTCACAGTGAGATCTATGCGATATGGCCGAGAAATGTAATTTTGATGTTAACTCCCAAACCGCTGCGCAGAAGTCAACCAAACTTCACCCAATAGTGTATTGTATCACAATCTAGTAGTTACATTTGAAAATTTTGTTCTAGGACATTTTGTTTGAACGCAATCATCAAACTTAATTAAAAAAGTCATTTAAGCCTTTTCACAGTGAGATCTATGCGATATGGCCGAGAAATGTAATTTTGATGTTAACTCCCAAACCGCTGCGCAGAAGTCAACCAAACTTCACCCATTAGTGTATTGTATCACAATCTAGTAGTTACATGTGGAAATTTGGTTATAGGACATTTGATTTGAGCGCAATCCTCAAACTTAGGTCAAAAAAGCCATTTAAGCCTTTTCACAGTGAGATCTATGCGATATGGCCGAGAAATGTAATTTTGATGTTAACTCCCAAACCGCTGCGCAGAAGTCAACCAAACTTCACCCAATAGTGTATTGTATCACAATCTAGTAGTTACATTTGAAAATTTCGTTCTAGGACATTTGGTTTGAGCGCAATCATTAAACTTAGGTCAAAAAAGCCATTTAAGCCTTTTCACAGTGAGATCTATGCGATATGGCCGAGAAATGTAATTTTGATGTTAACTCCCAAACCGCTGCGCAGAAGTAAACCAAACTTCACCCATTAGTGTATTGTATCACAATCTAGTAGTTACATGTGGAAATTTGGTTCTAGGACATTTGATTTGAGCGCAATCCTCAAACTTAGGTCAAAAAAGCCATTTAAGCCTTTTCACAGTGAGATCTATGCGATATGGCCGAGAAATGTAATTTTGATGTTAACTCCCAAACCGCTGCGCAGAAGTCAACCAAACTTCACCCAATAGTGTATTGTATCACAATCTAGTAGTTACATTTGAAAATTTTGTTCTAGGACATTTTGTTTGAACGCAATCATCAAACTTAATTAAAAAAGTCATTTAAGCCTTTTCACAGTGAGATCTATGCGATATGGCCGAGAAATGTAATTTTGATGTTAACTCCCAAACCGCTGCGCAGAAGTCAACCAAACTTCACCCATTAGTGTATTGTATCACAATCTAGTAGTTACATGTGGAAATTTGGTTATAGGACATTTGATTTGAGCGCAATCCTCAAACTTAGGTCAAAAAAGCCATTTAAGCCTTTTCACAGTGAGATCTATGCGATATGGCCGAGAAATGTAATTTTGATGTTAACTCCCAAACCGCTGCGCAGAAGTCAACCAAACTTCACCCAATAGTGTATTGTATCACAATCTAGTAGTTACATTTGAAAATTTTGTTCTAGGACATTTTGTTTGAGCGCAATCATCAAACTTAATTAAAAAAGTCATTTAAGCCTTTTCACAGTGAGATCTATGCGATATGGCCGAGAAATGTAATTTTGATGTTAACTCCCAAACCGCTGCGCAGAAGTCAACCAAACTTCACCCATTAGTGTATTGTATCACAATCTAGTAGTTACATGTGGAAATTTGGTTCTAGGACATTTGATTTGAGCGCAATCCTCAAACTTAGGTCAAAAAAGCCATTTAAGCCTTTTCACAGTGAGATCTATGCGATATGGCCGAGAAATGTAATTTTGATGTTAACTCCCAAACCGCTGCGCAGAAGTCAACCAAACTTCACCCAATAGTGTATTGTATCACATTCTAGTAGTTACATTTGAAAATTTCGTTCTAGGACATTTGGTTTGAGCGCAATCATTAAACTTAGGTCAAAAAAGCCATTTAAGCCTTTTCACAGTGATATCTATGCGATATGGCAAAGAAATGTAATTTTGATGTTAACTCCCAAACCGCTGCGCAGAAGTCAACCAAACTTCACCCAATAGTGTATTGTATCACAATCTAGTAGTTACATTTGAAAATTTTGTTCTAGGACATTTTGTTTGAACGCAATCATCAAACTTAATTAAAAAAGTCATTTAAGCCTTTTCACAGTGAGATCTATGCGATATGGCCGAGAAATGTAATTTTGATGTTAACTCCCAAACCGCTGCGCAGAAGTCAACCAAACTTCACCCATTAGTGTATTGTATCACAATCTAGTAGTTACATGTGGAAATTTGGTTATAGGACATTTGGTTTGAGCGCAATCCTCAAACTTAGGTCAAAAAAGCCATTTAAGCCTTTTCACAGTGATATCTATGCGATATGGCCGAGAAATGTAATTTTGATGTTAACTCCCAAACCGCTGCGCAGAAGTCAACCAAACTTCACCCAATAGTGTATTTTATCACAATCTAGTAGTTACATTTGGAAATTTAGTTCTAGGACATTTGATTTGAGCGCAATCTTCAAACTTAATTAAAAAAAGTCATTTAAGCCTTTTCACAGTGAGATCTATGCGATATGGCCGAGAAATGTAATTTTGATGTTAACTCCCAAACCGCTGCGCAGAAGTCAACCAAACTTCACCCATTAGTGTATTGTATCACAATCTAGTAGTTACATGTGGAAATTTGGTTCTAGGACATTTGATTTGAGCGCAATCCTCAAACTTAGGTCAAAAAAGCCATTTAAGCCTTTTCACAGTGAGATCTATGCGATATGGCCGAGAAATATAATTTTGATGTTAACTCCCAAATCGCTGCGCAGAAGTCAACCAAACTTCACCCAATAGTGTATTGTATCACAATCTAGTAGTTACATTTGAAAATTTTGTTTTAGGAAATTTTGTTTGAGCGCAATCATCAAACTTAATTAAAAAAGTCATTTAAGCTTTTTCACAGTGAGATCTATGCGATATGGCCGAGAAATGTAATTTTGATGTTCACTCCCAAACCGCTGCGCAGAAGTCAACCAAACTTCACCCATTAGTGTATTGTATCACAATCTAGTAGTTACATGTGGAAATTTGGTTATAGGACATTTGATTTGAGCGCAATCCTCAAACTTAGGTCAAAAAAGCCATTTAAGCCTTTTCACAGTGAGATCTATGCGATATGGCCGAGAAATGTAATTTTGATGTTAACTCCCAAACCGCTGCGCAGAAGTCAACCAAACTTCACCCAATAGTGTATTTTATCACAATCTAGTAGTTACATTTGGAAATTTAGTTCTAGGACATTTGATTTGAGCGCAATCTTCAAACTTAATTAAAAAAAGTCATTTAAGCCTTTTCACAGTGAGATCTATGCGATATGGCCGAGAAATGTAATTTTGATGTTCACTCCCAAACCGCTGCGCAGAAGTCAACCAAACTTCACCCAATAGTGTATTGTATCACAATCTAGTAGTTACATTTGAAAATTTTGTTCTAGGACATTTTGTTTGAGCGCAATCATCAAACTTAATTAAAAAAGTCATTTAAGCCTTTTCACAGTGAGATCTATGCGATATGGCCGAGAAATGTAATTTTGATGTTAACTCCCAAACCGCTGCGCAGAAGTCAACCAAACTTCACCCAATAGTGTATTGTATCACATTCTAGTAGTTACATTTGAAAATTTCGTTCTAGGACATTTGGTTTGAGCGCAATCATTAAACTTAGGTCAAAAAAGCCATTTAAGCCTTTTCACAGTGAGATCTATGCGATATGGCCGAGAAATGTAATTTTGATGTTAACTCCCAAACCGCTGCGCAGAAGTAAACCAAACTTCACCCATTAGTGTATTGTATCACAATCTAGTAGTTACATGTGGAAATTTGGTTCTAGGACATTTGATTTGAGCGCAATCATCAAACTTAATTAAAAAAGTCATTTAAGCCTTTTCACAGTGAGATCTATGCGATATGGCCGAGAAATGTAATTTTGATGTTAACTCCCAAACCGCTGCGCAGAAGTCAACCAAACTTCACCCATTAGTGTATTGTATCACAATCTAGTAGTTACATGTGGAAATTTGGTTCTAGGACATTTGATTTGAGCGCAATCCTCAAACTTAGGTCAAAAAAGCCATTTAAGCCTTTTCACAGTGAGATCTATGCGATATGGCCGAGAAATGTAATTTTGATGTTAACTCCCAAACCGCTGCGCAGAAGTCAACCAAACTTCACCCAATAGTGTATTGTATCACAATCTAGTAGTTACATTTGAAAATTTTGTTCTAGGACATTTTGTTTGAGCGCAATCATCAAACTTAATTAAAAAAGTCATTTAAGCCTTTTCACAGTGAGATCTATGCGATATGGCCGAGAAATGTAATTTTGATGTTAACTCCCAAACCGCTGCGCAGAAGTCAACCAAACTTCACCCATTAGTGTATTGTATCACAATCTAGTAGTTACATGTGGAAATTTGGTTCTAGGACATTTGATTTGAGCGCAATCCTCAAACTTAGGTCAAAAAAGCCATTTAAGCCTTTTCACAGTGAGATCTATGCGATATGGCCGAGAAATGTAATTTTGATGTTAACTCCCAAACCGCTGCGCAGAAGTCAACCAAACTTCACCCAATAGTGTATTGTATCACATTCTAGTAGTTACATTTGAAAATTTCGTTCTAGGACATTTGGTTTGAGCGCAATCATTAAACTTAGGTCAAAAAAGCCATTTAAGCCTTTTCACAGTGATATCTATGCGATATGGCAAAGAAATGTAATTTTGATGTTAACTCCCAAACCGCTGCGCAGAAGTCAACCAAACTTCACCCATTAGTGTATTGTATCACAATCTAGTAGTTACATGTGGAAATTTGGTTCTAGGACATTTGATTTGAGCGCAATCCTCAAACTTAGGTCAAAAAAGCCATTTAAGCCTTTTCACAGTGAGATCTATGCGATATGGCCGAGAAATGTAATTTTGATGTTAACTCCCAAACCGCTGCGCAGAAGTCAACCAAACTTCACCCAATAGTGTATTGTATCACATTCTAGTAGTTACATTTTAAAATTTTGTTCTAGGACATTTTGTTTGAACGCAATCATCAAACTTAATTAAAAAAGTCATTTAAGCCTTTTCACAGTGAGATCTATGCGATATGGCCGAGAAATGTAATTTTGATGTTAACTCCCAAACCGCTGCGCAGAAGTCAACCAAACTTCACCCAATAGTGTATTGTATCACAATCTAGTAGTTACATTTGAAAATTTTGTTCTAGGACATTTTGTTTGAGCGCAATCCTCAAACTTAGGTCAAAAAAGCCATTTAAGCCTTTTCACAGTGAGATCTATGCGATATGGCCGAGAAATGTAATTTTGATGTTAACTCCCAAACCGCTGCGCAGAAGTCAACCAAACTTCACCCAATAGTGTATTGTATCACATTCTAGTAGTTACATTTGAAAATTTCGTTCTAGGACATTTGGTTTGAGCGCAATCATTAAACTTAGGTCAAAAAAGCCATTTAAGCCTTTTCACAGTGAGATCTATGCGATATGGCCGAGAAATGTAATTTTGATGTTAACTCCCAAACCGCTGCGCAGAAGTCAACCAAACTTCACCCAATAGTGTATTGTATCACAATCTAGTAGTTACATTTGAAAATTTTGTTCTAGGACATTTTGTTTGAACGCAATCATCAAACTTAATTAAAAAAGTCATTTAAGCCTTTTCACAGTGAGATCTATGCGATATGGCCGAGAAATGTAATTTTGATGTTAACTCCCAAACCGCTGCGCAGAAGTCAACCAAACTTCACCCATTAGTGTATTGTATCACAATCTAGTAGTTACATGTGGAAATTTGGTTATAGGACATTTGATTTGAGCGCAATCCTCAAACTTAGGTCAAAAAAGCCATTTAAGCCTTTTCACAGTGAGATCTATGCGATATGGCCGAGAAATGTAATTTTGATGTTAACTCCCAAACCGCTGCGCAGAAGTCAACCAAACTTCACCCAATAGTGTATTGTATCACAATCTAGTAGTTACATTTGAAAATTTTGTTCTAGGACATTTTGTTTGAACGCAATCATTAAACTTAGGTCAAAAAAGCCATTTAAGCCTTTTCACAGTGAGATCTATGCGATATGGCCGAGAAATGTAATTTTGATGTTAACTCCCAAACCGCTGCGCAGAAGTCAACCAAACTTCACCCATTAGTGTATTGTATCACAATCTAGTAGTTACATGTGGAAATTTGGTTCTAGGACATTTGATTTGAGCGCAATCCTCAAACTTAGGTCAAAAAAGCCATTTAAGCCTTTTCACAGTGAGATCTATGCGATATGGCCGAGAAATGTAATTTTGATGTTAACTCCCAAACCGCTGCGCAGAAGTCAACCAAACTTCACCCAATAGTGTATTGTATCACAATCTAGTAGTTACATTTGAAAATTTTGTTCTAGGACATTTTGTTTGAACGCAATCATCAAACTTAATTAAAAAAGTCATTTAAGCCTTTTCACAGTGAGATCTATGCGATATGGCCGAGAAATGTAATTTTGATGTTAACTCCCAAACCGCTGCGCAGAAGTCAACCAAACTTCACCCATTAGTGTATTGTATCACAATCTAGTAGTTACATGTGGAAATTTGGTTATAGGACATTTGATTTGAGCGCAATCCTCAAACTTAGGTCAAAAAAGCCATTTAAGCCTTTTCACAGTGAGATCTATGCGATATGGCCGAGAAATGTAATTTTGATGTTAACTCCCAAACCGCTGCGCAGAAGTCAACCAAACTTCACCCAATAGTGTATTGTATCACAATCTAGTAGTTACATTTGAAAATTTTGTTCTAGGACATTTTGTTTGAGCGCAATCATCAAACTTAATTAAAAAAGTCATTTAAGCCTTTTCACAGTGAGATCTATGCGATATGGCCGAGAAATGTAATTTTGATGTTAACTCCCAAACCGCTGCGCAGAAGTCAACCAAACTTCACCCATTAGTGTATTGTATCACAATCTAGTAGTTACATGTGGAAATTTGGTTCTAGGACATTTGATTTGAGCGCATTCCTCAAACTTAGGTCAAAAAAGCCATTTAAGCCTTTTCACAGTGAGATCTATGCGATATGGCCGAGAAATGTAATTTTGATGTTAACTCCCAAACCGCTGCGCAGAAGTCAACCAAACTTCACCCAATAGTGTATTGTATCACATTCTAGTAGTTACATTTGAAAATTTCGTTCTAGGACATTTGGTTTGAGCGCAATCATTAAACTTAGGTCAAAAAAGCCATTTAAGCCTTTTCACAGTGATATCTATGCGATATGGCAAAGAAATGTAATTTTGATGTTAACTCCCAAACCGCTGCGCAGAAGTCAACCAAACTTCACCAAATAGTGTATTGTATCACAATCTAGTAGTTACATTTGAAAATTTTGTTCTAGGACATTTTGTTTGAGCGCAATCCTCAAACTTAGGTCAAAAAAGCCATTTAAGCCTTTTCACAGTGAGATCTATGCGATATGGCCGAGAAATGTAATTTTGATGTTAACTCCCAAACCGCTGCGCAGAAGTCAACCAAACTTCACCCAATAGTGTATTGTATCACATTCTAGTAGTTACATTTGAAAATTTCGTTCTAGGACATTTGGTTTGAGCGCAATCATTAAACTTAGGTCAAAAAAGCCATTTAAGCCTTTTCACAGTGAGATCTATGCGATATGGCCGAGAAATGTAATTTTGATGTTAACTCCCAAACCGCTGCGCAGAAGTAAACCAAACTTCACCCATTAGTGTATTGTATCACAATCTAGTAGTTACATGTGGAAATTTGGTTCTAGGACATTTGATTTGAGCGCAATCCTCAAACTTAGGTCAAAAAAGCCATTTAAGCCTTTTCACAGTGAGATCTATGCGATATGGCCGAGAAATGTAATTTTGATGTTAACTCCCAAACCGCTGCGCAGAAGTCAACCAAACTTCACCCAATAATGTATTGTATCACAATCTAGTAGTTACATTTGAAAATTTTGTTCTAGGACATTTTGTTTGAACGCAATCATCAAACTTAATTAAAAAAGTCATTTAAGCCTTTCCACAGTGAGATCTATGCGATATGGCCGAGAAATGTAATTTTGATGTTAACTCCCAAACCGCTGCGCAGAAGTCAACCAAACTTCACCCATTAGTGTATTGTATCACAATCTAGTAGTTACATGTGGAAATTTGGTTCTAGGACATTTGATTTGAGCGCAATCCTCAAACTTAGGTCAAAAAAGCCATTTAAGCCTTTTCACAGTGAGATCTATGCGATATGGCCGAGAAATGTAATTTTGATGTTAACTCCCAAACCGCTGCGCAGAAGTCAACCAAACTTCACCCAATAGTGTATTTTATCACAATCTAGTAGTTACATTTGGAAATTTAGTTCTAGGACATTTGATTTGAGCGCAATCTTCAAACTTAATTAAAAAAAGTCATTTAAGCCTTTTCACAGTGAGATCTATGCGATATGGCCGAGAAATGTAATTTTGATGTTCACTCCCAAACCGCTGCGCAGAAGTCAACTAAACTTCACCCAATAGTGTATTGTATCACATTCTAGTAGTTACATTTGAAAATTTCGTTCTAGGACATTTGGTTTGAGCGCAATCATTAAACTTAATTAAAAAAGTCATTTAAGCCTTTTCACAGTGAGATCTATGCGATATGGCCGAGAAATGTAATTTTGATGTTAACTCCCAAACCGCTGCGCAGAAGTCAACCAAACTTCACCCATTAGTGTATTGTATCACAATCTAGTAATTACATGTGGAAATTTGGTTCTAGGACATTTGATTTGAGCGCAATCCTCAAACTTAGGTCAAAAAAGCCATTTAAGCCTTTTCACAGTGAGATCTATGCAATATGGCCGAGAAATGTAATTTTGATGTTAACTCCCAAACCGCTGCGCAGAAGTCAACCAAACTTCACCCATTAGTGTATTGTATCACAATCTAGTAGTTACATGTGGAAATTTGGTTATAGGACATTTGATTTGAGCGCAATCCTCAAACTTAGGTCAAAAAAGCCATTTAAGCCTTTTCACAGTGAGATCTATGCGATATGGCCGAGAAATGTAATTTTGATGTTAACTCCCAAACCGCTGCGCAGAAGTCAACCAAACTTCACCCAATAGTGTATTGTATCACAATCTAGTAGTTACATTTGAAAATTTTGTTCTAGGACATTTTGTTTGAACGCAATCATCAAACTTAATTAAAAAAGTCATTTAAGCCTTTTCACAGTGAGATCTATGCGATATGGCCGAGAAATGTAATTTTGATGTTAACTCCCAAACCGCTGCGCAGAAGTCAACCAAACTTCACCCATTAGTGTATTGTATCACAATCTAGTAGTTACATGTGGAAATTTGGTTATAGGACATTTGATTTGAGCGCAATCCTCAAACTTAGGTCAAAAAAGCCATTTAAGCCTTTTCACAGTGAGATCTATGCGATATGGCCGAGAAATGTAATTTTGATGTTAACTCCCAAACCGCTGCGCAGAAGTCAACCAAACTTCACCCAATAGTGTATTTTATCACAATCTAGTAGTTACATTTGGAAATTTAGTTCTAGGACATTTGATTTGAGCGCAATCTTCAAACTTAATTAAAAAAAGTCATTTAAGCCTTTTCACAGTGAGATCTATGCGATATGGCCGAGAAATGTAATTTTGATGTTCACTCCCAAACCGCTGCGCAGAAGTC
Source organism: Corythoichthys intestinalis (assembly GCF_030265065.1). Classification (NCBI taxonomy): domain Eukaryota; kingdom Metazoa; phylum Chordata; class Actinopteri; order Syngnathiformes; family Syngnathidae; genus Corythoichthys; species Corythoichthys intestinalis. The sequence continues at coordinate 128,233 of NW_026651615.1, read as the reverse complement.
AACTAAACTTCACCCAATAGTGTATTGTATCACATTCTAGTAGTTACATTTGAAAATTTCGTTCTAGGACATTTGGTTTGAGCGCAATCATTAAACTTAATTAAAAAAGTCATTTAAGCCTTTTCACAGTGAGATCTATGCGATATGGCCGAGAAATGTAATTTTGATGTTAACTCCCAAACCGCTGCGCAGAAGTCAACCAAACTTCACCCATTAGTGTATTGTATCACAATCTAGTAATTACATGTGGAAATTTGGTTCTAGGACATTTGATTTGAGCGCAATCCTCAAACTTAGGTCAAAAAAGCCATTTAAGCCTTTTCACAGTGAGATCTATGCGATATGGCCGAGAAATGTAATTTTGATGTTAACTCCCAAACCGCTGCGCAGAAGTCAACCAAACTTCACCCATTAGTGTATTGTATCACAATCTAGTAGTTACATGTGGAAATTTGGTTATAGGACATTTGATTTGAGCGCAATCCTCAAACTTAGGTCAAAAAAGCCATTTAAGCCTTTTCACAGTGAGATCTATGCGATATGGCCGAGAAATGTAATTTTGATGTTAACTCCCAAACCGCTGCGCAGAAGTCAACCAAACTTCACCCAATAGTGTATTGTATCACAATCTAGTAGTTACATTTGAAAATTTTGTTCTAGGACATTTTGTTTGAACGCAATCATCAAACTTAATTAAAAAAGTCATTTAAGCCTTTTCACAGTGAGATCTATGCGATATGGCCGAGAAATGTAATTTTGATGTTAACTCCCAAACCGCTGCGCAGAAGTCAACCAAACTTCACCCATTAGTGTATTGTATCACAATCTAGTAGTTACATGTGGAAATTTGGTTATAGGACATTTGATTTGAGCGCAATCCTCAAACTTAGGTCAAAAAAGCCATTTAAGCCTTTTCACAGTGAGATCTATGCGATATGGCCGAGAAATGTAATTTTGATGTTAACTCCCAAACCGCTGCGCAGAAGTCAACCAAACTTCACCCAATAGTGTATTTTATCACAATCTAGTAGTTACATTTGGAAATTTAGTTCTAGGACATTTGATTTGAGCGCAATCTTCAAACTTAATTAAAAAAAGTCATTTAAGCCTTTTCACAGTGAGATCTATGCGATATGGCCGAGAAATGTAATTTTGATGTTCACTCCCAAACCGCTGCGCAGAAGTCAACTAAACTTCACCCAATAGTGTATTGTATCACATTCTAGTAGTTACATTTGAAAATTTCGTTCTAGGACATTTGGTTTGAGCGCAATCATTAAACTTAATTAAAAAAGTCATTTAAGCCTTTTCACAGTGAGATCTATGCGATATGGCCGAGAAATGTAATTTTGATGTTAACTCCCAAACCGCTGCGCAGAAGTCAACCAAACTTCACCCATTAGTGTATTGTATCACAATCTAGTAATTACATGTGGAAATTTGGTTCTAGGACATTTGATTTGAGCGCAATCCTCAAACTTAGGTCAAAAAAGCCATTTAAGCCTTTTCACAGTGAGATCTATGCGATATGGCCGAGAAATGTAATTTTGATGTTAACTCCCAAACCGCTGCGCAGAAGTCAACCAAACTTCACCCAATAGTGTATTGTATCACATTCTAGTAGTTACATTTGAAAATTTCGTTCTAGGACATTTGGTTTGAGCGCAATCATTAAACCTAGGTCAAAAAAGCCATTTAAGCCTTTTCACAGTGAGATCTATGCGATATGGCCGAGAAATGTAATTTTGATGTTAACTCCCAAACCGCTGCGCAGAAGTCAACCAAACTTCACCCAATAGTGTATTTTATCACAATCTAGTAGTTACATTTGGAAATTTAGTTCTAGGACATTTGATTTGAGCGCAATCTTCAAACTTAATTAAAAAAAGTCATTTAAGCCTTTTCACAGTGAGATCTATGCGATATGGCCGAGAAATGTAATTTTGATGTTCACTCCCAAACCGCTGCGCAGAAGTCAACCAAACTTCACCCAATAGTGTATTGTATCACAATCTAGTAGTTACATTTGAAAATTTTGTTCTAGGACATTTTGTTTGAGCGCAATCATCAAACTTAATTAAAAAAGTCATTTAAGCCTTTTCACAGTGAGATCTATGCGATATGGCCGAGAAATGTAATTTTGATGTTAACTCCCAAACCGCTGCGCTGAAGTCAACCAAACTTCACCCATTAGTGTATTGTATCACAATCTAGTAGTTACATGTGGAAATTTGGTTCTAGGACATTTGATTTGAGCGCAATCCTCAAACTTAGGTCAAAAAAGCCATTTAAGCCTTTTCACAGTGAGATCTATGCGATATGGCCGAGAAATGTAATTTTGATGTTCACTCCCAAACCGCTGCGCAGAAGTCAACCAAACTTCAACCATTAGTGTATTGTATCACAATCTAGTAGTTACATGTGGAAATTTGGTTCTAGGACATTTGATTTGAGCGCAATCCTCAAACGTAGGTCAAAAAAGCCATTTAAGCCTTTTCACAGTGAGATCTATGCGATATGGCCGAGAAATGTAATTTTGATGTTAACTCCCAAACCGCTGCGCAGAAGTCAACCAAACTTCACCCAATAGTGTATTGTATCACAATCTAGTAGTTACATTTGAAAATTTTGTTCTAGGACATTTTGTTTGAACGCAATCATCAAACTTAATTAAAAAAGTCATTTAAGCCTTTTCACAGTGAGATCTATGCGATATGGCCGAGAAATGTAATTTTGATGTTAACTCCCAAACCGCTGCGCAGAAGTCAACCAAACTTCACCCATTAGTGTATTGTATCACAATCTAGTAGTTACATGTGGAAATTTGGTTCTAGGACATTTGATTTGAGCGCAATCCTCAAACTTAGGTCAAAAAAGCCATTTAATCCTTTTCACAGTGAGATCTATGCGATATGGCCGAGAAATGTAATTTTGATGTTAACTCCCAAACCGCTGCGCAGAAGTCAACCAAACTTCACCCAATAGTGTATTGTATCACATTCTAGTAGTTACATTTGAAAATTTCGTTCTAGGACATTTGGTTTGAGCGCAATCATTAAACTTAGGTCAAAAAAGCCATTTAAGCCTTTTCACAGTGAGATCTATGCGATATGGCCGAGAAATGTAATTTTGATGTTAACTCCCAAACCGCTGCGCAGAAGTCAACTAAACTTCACCCAATAGTGTATTGTATCACATTCTAGTAGTTACATTTGAAAATTTCGTTCTAGGACATTTGGTTTGAGCGCAATCATTAAACTTAATTAAAAAAGTCATTTAAGCCTTTTCACAGTGAGATCTATGCGATATGGCCGAGAAATGTAATTTTGATGTTAACTCCCAAACCGCTGCGCAGAAGTCAACCAAACTTCACCCATTAGTGTATTGTATCACAATCTAGTAATTACATGTGGAAATTTGGTTCTAGGACATTTGATTTGAGCGCAATCCTCAAACTTAGGTCAAAAAAGCCATTTAAGCCTTTTCACAGTGAGATCTATGCGATATGGCCGAGAAATGTAATTTTGATGTTAACTCCCAAACCGCTGCGCAGAAGTCAACCAAACTTCACCCAATAGTGTATTGTATCACAATCTAGTAGTTACATTTGAAAATTTTGTTCTAGGACATTTTGTTTGAACGCAATCATCAAACTTAATTAAAAAAGTCATTTAAGCCTTTTCACAGTGAGATCTATGCGATATGGCCGAGAAATGTAATTTTGATGTTAACTCCCAAACCGCTGCGCAGAAGTCAACCAAACTTCACCCATTAGTGTATTGTATCACAATCTAGTAGTTACATGTGGAAATTTGGTTATTGGACATATGATTTGAGCGCAATCCTCAAACTTAGGTCAAAAAAGCCATTTAAGCCTTTTCACAGTGAGATCTATGCGATATGGCCGAGAAATGTAATTTTGATGTTAACTCCCAAACCGCTGCGCAGAAGTCAACCAAACTTCACCCATTAGTGTATTGTATCACAATCTAGTAGTTACATGTGGAAATTTGGTTATTGGACATTTTGTTTGAGCGCAATCATCAAACTTAATTAAAAAAGTCATTTAAGCCTTTTCACAGTGAGATCTATGCGATATGGCCGAGAAATGTAATTTTGATGTTAACTCCCAAACCGCTGCGCAGAAGTCAACCAAACTTCACCCATTAGTGTATTGTATCACAATCTAGTAGTTACATGTGGAAATTTGGTTCTAGGACATTTGATTTGAGCGCAATCCTCAAACTTAGGTCAAAAAAGCCATTTAAGCCTTTTCACAGTGAGATCTATGCGATATGGCCGAGAAATGTAATTTTGATGTTAACTCCCAAACCGCTGCGCAGAAGTCAACCAAACTTCACCCAATAGTGTATTGTATCACATTCTAGTAGTTACATTTGAAAATTTCGTTCTAGGACATTTGGTTTGAGCGCAATCATTAAACTTAGGTCAAAAAAGCCATTTAAGCCTTTTCACAGTGATATCTATGCGATATGGCAAAGAAATGTAATTTTGATGTTAACTCCCAAACCGCTGCGCAGAAGTCAACCAAACTTCACCCAATAGTGTATTGTATCACAATCTAGTAGTTACATTTGAAAATTTTGTTCTAGGACATTTTGTTTGAACGCAATCATCAAACTTAATTAAAAAAGTCATTTAAGCCTTTTCACAGTGAGATCTATGCGATATGGCCGAGAAATGTAATTTTGATGTTAACTCCCAAACCGCTGCGCAGAAGTCAACCAAACTTCACCCATTAGTGTATTGTATCACAATCTAGTAGTTACATGTGGAAATTTGGTTATAGGACATTTGGTTTGAGCGCAATCCTCAAACTTAGGTCAAAAAAGCCATTTAAGCCTTTTCACAGTGATATCTATGCGATATGGCCGAGAAATGTAATTTTGATGTTAACTCCCAAACCGCTGCGCAGAAGTCAACCAAACTTCACCCAATAGTGTATTGTATCACAATCTAGTAGTTACATTTGAAAATTTTGTTCTAGGACATTTTGTTTGAACGCAATCATCAAACTTAATTAAAAAAGTCATTTAAGCCTTTTCACAGTGAGATCTATGCGATATGGCCGAGAAATGTAATTTTGATGTTAACTCCCAAACCGCTGCGCAGAAGTCAACCAAACTTCACCCATTAGTGTATTGTATCACAATCTAGTAGTTACATGTGGAAATTTGGTTCTAGGACATTTGATTTGAGCGCAATCCTCAAACTTAGGTCAAAAAAGCCATTTAAGCCTTTTCACAGTGAGATCTATGCGATATGGCCGAGAAATGTAATTTTGATGTTAACTCCCAAACCGCTGCGCAGAAGTCAACCAAACTTCACCCAATAGTGTATTTTATCACAATCTAGTAGTTACATTTGGAAATTTAGTTCTAGGACATTTGATTTGAGCGCAATCTTCAAACTTAATTAAAAAAAGTCATTTAAGCCTTTTCACAGTGAGATCTATGCGATATGGCCGAGAAATGTAATTTTGATGTTCACTCCCAAACCGCTGCGCAGAAGTCAACTAAACTTCACCCAATAGTGTATTGTATCACATTCTAGTAGTTACATTTGAAAATTTCGTTCTAGGACATTTGGTTTGAGCGCAATCATTAAACTTAATTAAAAAAGTCATTTAAGCCTTTTCACAGTGAGATCTATGCGATATGGCCGAGAAATGTAATTTTGATGTTCACTCCCAAACCGCTGCGCAGAAGTCAACCAAACTTCAACCATTAGTGTATTGTATCACAATCTAGTAGTTACATGTGGAAATTTGGTTCTAGGACATTTGATTTGAGCGCAATCCTCAAACGTAGGTCAAAAAAGCCATTTAAGCCTTTTCACAGTGAGATCTATGCGATATGGCCGAGAAATGTAATTTTGATGTTAACTCCCAAACCGCTGCGCAGAAGTCAACCAAACTTCACCCAATAGTGTATTGTATCACAATCTAGTAGTTACATTTGAAAATTTTGTTCTAGGACATTTTGTTTGAACGCAATCATCAAACTTAATTAAAAAAGTCATTTAAGCCTTTTCACAGTGAGATCTATGCGATATGGCCGAGAAATGTAATTTTGATGTTAACTCCCAAACCGCTGCGCAGAAGTCAACCAAACTTCACCCAATAGTGTATTGTATCACAATCTAGTAGTTACATTTGAAAATTTTTTTTTAGGAAATTTTGTTTGAGCGCAATCATCAAACTTAATTAAAAAAGTCATTTAAGCCTTTTCACAGTGAGATCTATGCGATATGGCCGAGAAATGTAATTTTGATGTTAACTCCCAAACCGCTGCGCAGAAGTCAACCAAACTTCACCCATTAGTGTATTGTATCACAATCTAGTAGTTACATGTGGAAATTTGGTTATTGGACATTTGATTTGAGCGCAATCCTCAAACTTAGGTCAAAAAAGCCATTTAAGCCTTTTCACAGTGAGATCTATGCGATATGGCCGAGAAATGTAATTTTGATGTTAACTCCCAAACCGCTGCGCAGAAGTCAACCAAACTTCACCCAATAGTGTATTGTATCACAATCTAGTAGTTACATTTGAAAATTTTGTTCTAGGACATTTTGTTTGAACGCAATCATCAAACTTAATTAAAAAAGTCATTTAAGCCTTTTCACAGTGAGATCTATGCGATATGGCCGAGAAATGTAATTTTGATGTTAACTCCCAAACCGCTGCGCAGAAGTCAACCAAACTTCACCCATTAGTGTATTGTATCACAATCTAGTAGTTACATGTGGAAATTTGGTTATAGGACATTTGATTTGAGCGCAATCCTCAAACTTAGGTCAAAAAAGCCATTTAAGCCTTTTCACAGTGAGATCTATGCGATATGGCCGAGAAATGTAATTTTGATGTTAACTCCCAAACCGCTGCGCAGAAGTCAACCAAACTTCACCCAATAGTGTATTTTATCACAATCTAGTAGTTACATTTGGAAATTTAGTTCTAGGACATTTGATTTGAGCGCAATCTTCAAACTTAATTAAAAAAAGTCATTTAAGCCTTTTCACAGTGAGATCTATGCGATATGGCCGAGAAATGTAATTTTGATGTTCACTCCCAAACCGCTGCGCAGAAGTCAACTAAACTTCACCCAATAGTGTATTGTATCACATTCTAGTAGTTACATTTGAAAATTTCGTTCTAGGACATTTGGTTTGAGCGCAATCATTAAACTTAATTAAAAAAGTCATTTAAGCCTTTTCACAGTGAGATCTATGCGATATGGCCGAGAAATGTAATTTTGATGTTAACTCCCAAACCGCTGCGCAGAAGTCAACCAAACTTCACCCATTAGTGTATTGTATCACAATCTAGTAATTACATGTGGAAATTTGGTTCTAGGACATTTGATTTGAGCGCAATCCTCAAACTTAGGTCAAAAAAGCCATTTAAGCCTTTTCACAGTGAGATCTATGCGATATGGCCGAGAAATGTAATTTTGATGTTAACTCCCAAACCGCTGCGCAGAAGTCAACCAAACTTCACCCAATAGTGTATTGTATCACAATCTAGTAGTTACATTTGAAAATTTTGTTCTAGGACATTTTGTTTGAACGCAATCATCAAACTTAATTAAAAAAGTCATTTAAGCCTTTTCACAGTGAGATCTATGCGATATGGCCGAGAAATGTAATTTTGATGTTAACTCCCAAACCGCTGCGCAGAAGTCAACCAAACTTTACCCATTAGTGTATTGTATCACAATCTAGTAGTTACATGTGGAAATTTGGTTATTGGACATTTGATTTGAGCGCAATCCTCAAACTTAGGTCAAAAAAGCCATTTAAGCCTTTTCACAGTGAGATCTATGCGATATGGCCGAGAAATGTAATTTTGATGTTAACTCCCAAACCGCTGCGCAGAAGTCAACCAAATTTCACCCAATAGTGTATTTTATCACAATCTAGTAGTTACATTTGGAAATTTAGTTCTAGGACATTTGATTTGAGCGCAATCTTCAAACTTAATTAAAAAAAGTCATTTAAGCCTTTTCACAGTGAGATCTATGCGATATGGCCGAGAAATGTAATTTTGATGTTCACTCCCAAACCGCTGCGCAGAAGTCAACCAAACTTCACCCAATAGTGTATTGTATCACAATCTAGTAGTTACATTTGAAAATTTTGTTCTAGGACATTTTGTTTGAGCGCAATCATCAAACTTAATTAAAAAAGTCATTTAAGCCTTTTCACAGTGAGATCTATGCGATATGGCCGAGAAATGTAATTTTGATGTTAACTCCCAAACCGCTGCGCAGAAGTCAACCAAACTTCACCCAATAGTGTATTGTATCACAATCTAGTAGTTACATGTGGAAATTTGGTTATTGGACATTTGATTTGAGCGCAATCCTCAAACTTAGGTCAAAAAAGCCATTTAATCCTTTTCACAGTGAGATCTATGCGATATGGCCGAGAAATGTAATTTTGATGTTAACTCCCAAACCGCTGCGCAGAAGTCAACCAAACTTCACCCAATAGTGTATTGTATCACAATCTAGTAGTTACATTTGAAAATTTTGTTCTAGGACATTTTGTTTGAACGCAATCATCAAACTTAATTAAAAAAGTCATTTAAGCCTTTTCACAGTGAGATCTATGCGATATGGCCGAGAAATGTAATTTTGATGTTAACTCCCAAACCGCTGCGCAGAAGTCAACCAAACTTCACCCATTAGTGTATTGTATCACAATCTAGTAGTTACATGTGGAAATTTGGTTATAGGACATTTGATTTGAGCGCAATCCTCAAACTTAGGTCAAAAAAGCCATTTAAGCCTTTTCACAGTGAGATCTATGCGATATGGCCGAGAAATGTAATTTTGATGTTAACTCCCAAACCGCTGCGCAGAAGTCAACCAAACTTCACCCAATAGTGTATTTTATCACAATCTAGTAGTTACATTTGGAAATTTAGTTCTAGGACATTTGATTTGAGCGCAATCTTCAAACTTAATTAAAAAAAGTCATTTAAGCCTTTTCACAGTGAGATCTATGCGATATGGCCGAGAAATGTAATTTTGATGTTCACTCCCAAACCGCTGCGCAGAAGTCAACTAAACTTCACCCAATAGTGTATTGTATCACATTCTAGTAGTTACATTTGAAAATTTCGTTCTAGGACATTTGGTTTGAGCGCAATCATTAAACTTAATTAAAAAAGTCATTTAAGCCTTTTCACAGTGAGATCTATGCGATATGGCCGAGAAATGTAATTTTGATGTTAACTCCCAAACCGCTGCGCAGAAGTCAACCAAACTTCACCCATTAGTGTATTGTATCACAATCTAGTAATTACATGTGGAAATTTGGTTCTAGGACATTTGATTTGAGCGCAATCCTCAAACTTAGGTCAAAAAAGCCATTTAAGCCTTTTCACAGTGAGATCTATGCGATATGGCCGAGAAATGTAATTTTGATGTTAACTCCCAAACCGCTGCGCAGAAGTCAACCAAACTTCACCCAATAGTGTATTGTATCACAATCTAGTAGTTACATTTGAAAATTTTGTTCTAGGACATTTTGTTTGAACGCAATCATCAAACTTAATTAAAAAAGTCATTTAAGCCTTTTCACAGTGAGATCTATGCGATATGGCCGAGAAATGTAATTTTGATGTTAACTCCCAAACCGCTGCGCAGAAGTCAACCAAACTTTACCCATTAGTGTATTGTATCACAATCTAGTAGTTACATGTGGAAATTTGGTTATTGGACATTTGATTTGAGCGCAATCCTCAAACTTAGGTCAAAAAAGCCATTTAAGCCTTTTCACAGTGAGATCTATGCGATATGGCCGAGAAATGTAATTTTGATGTTAACTCCCAAACCGCTGCGCAGAAGTCAACCAAACTTCACCCAATAGTGTATTGTATCACAATCTAGTAGTTACATTTGAAAATTTTGTTCTAGGACATTTTGTTTGAGCGCAATCATCAAACTTAATTAAAAAAGTCATTTAAGCCTTTTCACAGTGAGATCTATGCGATATGGCCGAGAAATGTAATTTTGATGTTAACTCCCAAACCGCTGCGCAGAAGTCAACCAAACTTCACCCATTAGTGTATTGTATCACAATCTAGTAGTTACATGTGGAAATTTGGTTCTAGGACATATGATTTGAGCGCAATCCTCAAACTTAGGTCAAAAAAGCCATTTAAGCCTTTTCACAGTGAGATCTATGCGATATGGCCGAGAAATGTAATTTTGATGTTAACTCCCAAACCGCTGCGCAGAAGTCAACCAAACTTCACCCATTAGTGTATTGTATCACAATCTAGTAGTTACATGTGGAAATTTGGTTATAGGACATTTGATTTGAGCGCAATCCTCAAACTTAGGTCAAAAAAGCCATTTAAGCCTTTTCACAGTGAGATCTATGCGATATGGCCGAGAAATGTAATTTTGATGTTAACTCCCAAACCGCTGCGCAGAAGTCAACCAAACTTCACCCAATAGTGTATTTTATCACAATCTAGTAGTTACATTTGGAAATTTAGTTCTAGGACATTTGATTTGAGCGCAATCTTCAAACTTAATTAAAAAAAGTCATTTAAGCCTTTTCACAGTGAGATCTATGCGATATGGCCGAGAAATGTAATTTTGATGTTCACTCCCAAACCGCTGCGCAGAAGTCAACCAAACTTCACCCAATAGTGTATTGTATCACAATCTAGTAGTTACATTTGAAAATTTTGTTCTAGGACATTTTGTTTGAGCGCAATCATCAAACTTAATTAAAAAAGTCATTTAAGCCTTTTCACAGTGAGATCTATGCGATATGGCCGAGAAATGTAATTTTGATGTTAACTCCCAAACCGCTGCGCAGAAGTCAACCAAACTTCACCCAATAGTGTATTGTATCACAATCTAGTAGTTACATTTGAAAATTTTGTTCTAGGACATTTTGTTTGAGCGCAATCATCAAACTTAATTAAAAAAGTCATTTAAGCCTTTTCACAGTGAGATCTATGCGATATGGCCGAGAAATGTAATTTTGATGTTAACTCCCAAACCGCTGCGCAGAAGTCAACCAAACTTCACCCATTAGTGTATTGTATCACAATCTAGTAGTTACATGTGGAAATTTGGTTCTAGGACATTTGATTTGAGCGCAATCCTCAAACTTAGGTCAAAAAAGCCATTTAAGCCTTTTCACAGTGAGATCTATGCGATATGGCCGAGAAATGTAATTTTGATGTTAACTCCCAAACCGCTGCGCAGAAGTCAACCAAACTTCACCCAATAGTGTATTGTATCACATTCTAGTAGTTACATTTGAAAATTTCGTTCTAGGACATTTGGTTTGAGCGCAATCATTAAACTTAGGTCAAAAAAGCCATTTAAGCCTTTTCACAGTGAGATCTATGCGATATGGCCGAGAAATGTAATTTTGATGTTAACTCCCAAACCGCTGCGCAGAAGTCAACTAAACTTCACCCAATAGTGTATTGTATCACATTCTAGTAGTTACATTTGAAAATTTCGTTCTAGGACATTTGGTTTGAGCGCAATCATTAAACTTAATTAAAAAAGTCATTTAAGCCTTTTCACAGTGAGATCTATGCGATATGGCCGAGAAATGTAATTTTGATGTTAACTCCCAAACCGCTGCGCAGAAGTCAACCAAACTTCACCCATTAGTGTATTGTATCACAATCTAGTAATTACATGTGGAAATTTGGTTCTAGGACATTTGATTTGAGCGCAATCCTCAAACTTAGGTCAAAAAAGCCATTTAAGCCTTTTCACAGTGAGATCTATGCGATATGGCCGAGAAATGTAATTTTGATGTTAACTCCCAAACCGCTGCGCAGAAGTCAACCAAACTTCACCCAATAGTGTATTGTATCACAATCTAGTAGTTACATTTGAAAATTTTGTTCTAGGACATTTTGTTTGAACGCAATCATCAAACTTAATTAAAAAAGTCATTTAAGCCTTTTCACAGTGAGATCTATGCGATATGGCCGAGAAATGTAATTTTGATGTTAACTCCCAAACCGCTGCGCAGAAGTCAACCAAACTTCACCCATTAGTGTATTGTATCACAATCTAGTAGTTACATGTGGAAATTTGGTTATTGGACATATGATTTGAGCGCAATCCTCAAACTTAGGTCAAAAAAGCCATTTAAGCCTTTTCACAGTGAGATCTATGCGATATGGCCGAGAAATGTAATTTTGATGTTAACTCCCAAACCGCTGCGCAGAAGTCAACCAAACTTCACCCATTAGTGTATTGTATCACAATCTAGTAGTTACATGTGGAAATTTGGTTCTAGGACATTTGATTTGAGCGCAATCCTCAAACTTAGGTCAAAAAAGCCATTTAAGCCTTTTCACAGTGAGATCTATGCGATATGGCCGAGAAATGTAATTTTGATGTTAACTCCCAAACCGCTGCGCAGAAGTCAACCAAACTTCACCCAATAGTGTATTGTATCACAATCTAGTAGTTACATTTGAAAATTTTGTTCTAGGACATTTTGTTTGAGCGCAATCATCAAACTTAATTAAAAAAGTCATTTAAGCCTTTTCACAGTGAGATCTATGCGATATGGCCGAGAAATGTAATTTTGATGTTAACTCCCAAACCGCTGCGCAGAAGTCAACCAAACTTCACCCATTAGTGTATTGTATCACAATCTAGTAGTTACATGTGGAAATTTGGTTCTAGGACATTTGATTTGAGCGCAATCCTCAAACTTAGGTCAAAAAAGCCATTTAAGCCTTTTCACAGTGAGATCTATGCGATATGGCCGAGAAATGTAATTTTGATGTTAACTCCCAAACCGCTGCGCAGAAGTCAACCAAACTTCACCCAATAGTGTATTGTATCACATTCTAGTAGTTACATTTGAAAATTTCGTTCTAGGACATTTGGTTTGAGCGCAATCATTAAACTTAGGTCAAAAAAGCCATTTAAGCCTTTTCACAGTGAGATCTATGCGATATGGCAAAGAAATGTAATTTTGATGTTAACTCCCAAACCGCTGCGCAGAAGTCAACTAAACTTCACCCAATAGTGTATTGTATCACATTCTAGTAGTTACATTTGAAAATTTCGTTCTAGGACATTTGGTTTGAGCGCAATCATTAAACTTAATTAAAAAAGTCATTTAAGCCTTTTCACAGTGAGATCTATGCGATATGGCCGAGAAATGTAATTTTGATGTTAACTCCCAAACCGCTGCGCAGAAGTCAACCAAACTTCACCCATTAGTGTATTGTATCACAATCTAGTAATTACATGTGGAAATTTGGTTATTGGACATTTGATTTGAGCGCAATCCTCAAACTTAGGTCAAAAAAGCCATTTAAGCCTTTTCACAGTGAGATCTATGCGATATGGCCGAGAAATGTAATTTTGATGTTAACTCCCAAACCGCTGCGCAGAAGTCAACCAAACTTCACCCAATAGTGTATTGTATCACAATCTAGTAGTTACATTTGAAAATTTTGTTCTAGGACATTTTGTTTGAACGCAATCATCAAACTTAATTAAAAAAGTCATTTAAGCCTTTTCACAGTGAGATCTATGCGATATGGCCGAGAAATGTAATTTTGATGTTAACTCCCCAACCGCTGCGCAGAAGTCAACTAAACTTCACCCAATAGTGTATTGTATCACATTCTAGTAGTTACATTTGAAAATTTCGTTCTAGGACATTTGGTTTGAGCGCAATCATTAAACTTAATTAAAAAAGTCATTTAAGCCTTTTCACAGTGAGATCTATGCGATATGGCCGAGAAATGTAATTTTGATGTTAACTCCCAAACCGCTTCGCAGAAGTCAACCAAACTTCACCCAATAGTGTATTGTATCACAATCTAGTAGTTACATGTGGAAATTTGGTTCTAGGACATTTGATTTGAGCGCAATCCTCAAACTTAGGTCAAAAAAGCCATTTAAGCCTTTTCACAGTGAGATCTATGCGATATGGCCGAGAAATGTAATTTTGATGTTAACTCCCAAACCGCTGCGCAGAAGTCAACCAAACTTCACCCAATAGTGTATTGTATCACAATCTAGTAGTTACATTTGAAAATTTTGTTCTAGGACATTTTGTTTGAGCGCAATCATCAAACTTAATTAAAAAAGTCATTTAAGCCTTTTCACAGTGAGATCTATGCGATATGGCCGAGAAATGTAATTTTGATGTTAACTCCCAAACCGCTGCGCAGAAGTCAACCAAACTTCACCCATTAGTGTATTGTATCACAATCTAGTAGTTACATGTGGAAATTTGGTTCTAGGACATTTGATTTGAGCGCAATCCTCAAACTTAGGTCAAAAAAGCCATTTAAGCCTTTTCACAGTGAGATCTATGCGATATGGCCGAGAAATGTAATTTTGATGTTAACTCCCAAACCGCTGCGCAGAAGTCAACCAAACTTCACCCATTAGTGTATTGTATCACAATCTAGTAGTTACATGTGGAAATTTGGTTATAGGACATTTGATTTGAGCGCAATCCTCAAACTTAGGTCAAAAAAGCCATTTAAGCCTTTTCACAGTGAGATCTATGCGATATGGCCGAGAAATGTAATTTTGATGTTAACTCCCAAACCGCTGCGCAGAAGTCAACCAAACTTCACCCAATAGTGTATTTTATCACAATCTAGTAGTTACATTTGGAAATTTAGTTCTAGGACATTTGATTTGAGCGCAATCTTCAAACTTAATTAAAAAAAGTCATTTAAGCCTTTTCACAGTGAGATCTATGCGATATGGCCGAGAAATGTAATTTTGATGTTCACTCCCAAACCGCTGCGCAGAAGTCAACCAAACTTCACCCAATAGTGTATTGTATCACAATCTAGTAGTTACATTTGAAAATTTTGTTCTAGGACATTTTGTTTGAGCGCAATCATCAAACTTAATTAAAAAAGTCATTTAAGCCTTTTCACAGTGAGATCTATGCGATATGGCCGAGAAATGTAATTTTGATGTTAACTCCCAAACCGCTGCGCAGAAGTCAACCAAACTTCACCCATTAGTGTATTGTATCACAATCTAGTAGTTACATGTGGAAATTTGGTTCTAGGACATTTGATTTGAGCGCAATCCTCAAACTTAGGTCAAAAAAGCCATTTAATCCTTTTCACAGTGAGATCTATGCGATATGGCCGAGAAATGTAATTTTGATGTTAACTCCCAAACCGCTGCGCAGAAGTCAACCAAACTTCACCCAATAGTGTATTGTATCACATTCTAGTAGTTACATTTTAAAATTTTGTTCTAGGACATTTTGTTTGAACGCAATCATCAAACTTAATTAAAAAAGTCATTTAAGCCTTTTCACAGTGAGATCTATGCGATATGGCCGAGAAATGTAATTTTGATGTTAACTCCCAAACCGCTGCGCAGAAGTCAACCAAACTTCACCCAATAGTGTATTGTATCACAATCTAGTAGTTACATTTGAAAATTTTGTTCTAGGACATTTTGTTTGAGCGCAATCCTCAAACTTAGGTCAAAAAAGCCATTTAAGCCTTTTCACAGTGAGATCTATGCGATATGGCCGAGAAATGTAATTTTGATGTTAACTCCCAAACCGCTGCGCAGAAGTCAACCAAACTTCACCCAATAGTGTATTGTATCACATTCTAGTAGTTACATTTGAAAATTTCGTTCTAGGACATTTGGTTTGAGCGCAATCATTAAACTTAGGTCAAAAAAGCCATTTAAGCCTTTTCACAGTGAGATCTATGCGATATGGCCGAGAAATGTAATTTTGATGTTCACTCCCAAACCGCTGCGCAGAAGTCAACCAAACTTCACCCATTAGTGTATTGTATCACAATCTAGTAGTTACATGTGGAAATTTGGTTCTAGGACATTTGATTTGAGCGCAATCCTCAAACTTAGGTCAAAAAAGCCATTTAATCCTTTTCACAGTGAGATCTATGCGATATGGCCGAGAAATGTAATTTTGATGTTAACTCCCAAACCGCTGCGCAGAAGTCAACCAAACTTCACCCAATAGTGTATTGTATCACATTCTAGTAGTTACATTTGAAAATTTCGTTCTAGGACATTTGGTTTGAGCGCAATCATTAAACTTAGGTCAAAAAAGCCATTTAAGCCTTTTCACAGTGAGATCTATGCGATATGGCCGAGAAATGTAATTTTGATGTTAACTCCCAAACCGCTGCGCAGAAGTCAACTAAACTTCACCCAATAGTGTATTGTATCACATTCTAGTAGTTACATTTGAAAATTTCGTTCTAGGACATTTGGTTTGAGCGCAATCATTAAACTTAATTAAAAAAGTCATTTAAGCCTTTTCACAGTGAGATCAATGCGATATGGCCGAGAAATGTAATTTTGATGTTAACTCCCAAACCGCTGCGCAGAAGTCAACCAAACTTCACCCATTAGTGTATTGTATCACAATCTAGTAGTTACATGTGGAAATTTAGTTCTAGGACATTTGATTTGAGCGCAATCATCAAACTTAATTAAAAAAGTCATTTAAGCCTTTTCACAGTGAGATCTATGCGATATGGCCGAGAAATGTAATTTTGATGTTAACTCCCAAACCGCTGCGCAGAAGTCAACCAAACTTCACCCATTAGTGTATTGTATCACAATCTAGTAGTTACATGTGGAAATTTGGTTATTGGACATATGATTTGAGCGCAATCCTCAAACTTAGGTCAAAAAAGCCATTTAAGCCTTTTCACAGTGAGATCTATGCGATATGGCCGAGAAATGTAATTTTGATGTTAACTCCCAAACCGCTGCGCAGAAGTCAACCAAACTTCACCCATTAGTGTATTGTATCACAATCTAGTAGTTACATGTGGAAATTTGGTTCTAGGACATTTGATTTGAGCGCAATCCTCAAACTTAGGTCAAAAAAGCCATTTAAGCCTTTTCACAGTGAGATCTATGCGATATGGCCGAGAAATGTAATTTTGATGTTAACTCCCAAACCGCTGCGCAGAAGTCAACTAAACTTCACCCAATAGTGTATTGTATCACAATCTAGTAGTTACATTTGAAAATTTTGTTCTAGGACATTTGGTTTGAGCGCAATCATTAAACTTAATTAAAAAAGTCATTTAAGCCTTTTCACAGTGAGATCTATGCGATATGGCCGAGAAATGTAATTTTGATGTTAACTCCCAAACCGCTGCGCAGAAGTCAACCAAACTTCACCCATTAGTGTATTGTATCACAATCTAGTAATTACATGTGGAAATTTGGTTCTAGGACTTTTGATTTGAGCGCAATCCTCAAACTTAGGTCAAAAAAGCCATTTAAGCCTTTTCACAGTGAGATCTATGCGATATGGCCGAGAAATGTAATTTTGATGTTAACTCCCAAACCGCTGCGCAGAAGTCAACCAAACTTCACCCAATAGTGTATTGTATCACAATCTAGTAGTTACATTTGAAAATTTTGTTCTAGGACATTTGGTTTGAGCGCAATCATTAAACTTAATTAAAAAAGTCATTTAAGCCTTTTCACAGTGAGATCTATGCGATATGGCCGAGAAATGTAATTTTGATGTTAACTCCCAAACCGCTTCGCAGAAGTCAACCAAACTTCACCCATTAGTGTATTGTATCACAATCTAGTAGTTACATGTGGAAATTTGGTTCTAGGACATTTGATTTGAGCGCAATCCTCAAACTTAGGTCAAAAAAGCCATTTAAGCCTTTTCACAGTGAGATCTATGCGATATGGCCGAGAAATGTAATTTTGATGTTAACTCCCAAACCGCTGCGCAGAAGTCAACCAAACTTCACCCAATAGTGTATTGTATCACAATCTAGTAGTTACATTTGAAAATTTTGTTCTAGGACATTTTGTTTGAGCGCAATCCTCAAACTTAGGTCAAAAAAGCCATTTAAGCCTTTTCACAGTGAGATCTATGCGATATGGCCGAGAAATGTAATTTTGATGTTAACTCCCAAACCGCTGCGCAGAAGTCAACCAAACTTCACCCAATAGTGTATTGTATCACAATCTAGTAGTTACATTTGAAAATTTTGTTCTAGGACATTTTGTTTGAACGCAATCATCAAACTTAATTAAAAAAGTCATTTAAGCCTTTTCACAGTGAGATCTATGCGATATGGCCGAGAAATGTAATTTTGATGTTAACTCCCAAACCGCTGCGCAGAAGTCAACCAAACTTCACCCATTAGTGTATTGTATCACAATCTAGTAGTTACATGTGGAAATTTGGTTATAGGACATTTGATTTGAGCGCAATCCTCAAACTTAGGTCAAAAAAGCCATTTAAGCCTTTTCACAGTGAGATCTATAAGATATGGCCGAGAAATGTAATTTTGATGTTAACTCCCAAACCGCTGCGCAGAAGTCAACCAAACTTCACCCAATAGTGTATTTTATCACAATCTAGTAGTTACATTTGGAAATTTAGTTCTAGGACATTTGATTTGAGCGCAATCTTCAAACTTAATTAAAAAAAGTCATTTAAGCCTTTTCACAGTGAGATCTATGCGATATGGCCGAGAAATGTAATTTTGATGTTAACTCCCAAACCGCTGCGCAGAAGTCAACCAAACTTCACCCAATAGTGTATTGTATCACAATCTAGTAGTTACATTTGAAAATTTTGTTCTAGGACATTTTGTTTGAGCGCAATCATCAAACTTAATTAAAAAAGTCATTTAAGCCTTTTCACAGTGAGATCTATGCGATATGGCCGAGAAATGTAATTTTGATGTTAACTCCCAAACCGCTGCGCAGAAGTCAACCAAACTTCACCCATTAGTGTATTGTATCACAATCTAGTAGTTACATTTGAAAATTTTGTTCTAGGACATTTTGTTTGAGCGCAATCATCAAACTTAATTAAAAAAGTCATTTAAGCCTTTTCACAGTGAGATCTATGCGATATGGCCGAGAAATGTAATTTTGATGTTAACTCCCAAACCGCTGCGCAGAAGTCAACCAAACTTCACCCATTAGTGTATTGTATCACAATCTAGTAGTTACATGTGGAAATTTGGTTCTAGGACATTTGATTTGAGCGCAATCCTCAAACTTAGGTCAAAAAAGCCATTTAATCCTTTTCACAGTGAGATCTATGCGATATGGCCGAGAAATGTAATTTTGATGTTAACTCCCAAACCGCTGCGCAGAAGTCAACCAAACTTCACCCAATAGTGTATTGTATCACATTCTAGTAGTTACATTTGAAAATTTCGTTCTAGGACATTTGGTTTGAGCGCAATCATTAAACTTAGGTCAAAAAAGCCATTTAAGCCTTTTCACAGTGAGATCTATGCGATATGGCCGAGAAATGTAATTTTGATGTTAACTCCCAAACCGCTGCGCAGAAGTCAACTAAACTTCACCCAATAGTGTATTGTATCACATTCTAGTAGTTACATTTGAAAATTTCGTTCTAGGACATTTGGTTTGAGCGCAATCATTAAACTTAATTAAAAAAGTCATTTAAGCCTTTTCACAGTGAGATCTATGCGATATGGCCGAGAAATGTAATTTTGATGTTAACTCCCAAACCGCTGCGCAGAAGTCAACCAAACTTCACCCATTAGTGTATTGTATCACAATCTAGTAGTTACATGTGGAAATTTGGTTCTAGGACGTTTGATTTGAGCGCAATCCTCAAACTTAGGTCAAAAAAGCCATTTAAGCCTTTTCACAGTGAGATCTATGCGATATGGCCGAGAAATGTAATTTTGATGTTAACTCCCAAACCGCTGCGCAGAAGTCAACCAAACTTCACCCAATAGTGTATTGTATCACAATCTAGTAGTTACATTTGAAAATTTTGTTCTAGGACATTTGGTTTGAGCGCAATCATTAAACTTAATTAAAAAAGTCATTTAAGCCTTTTCACAGTGAGATCTATGCGATATGGCCGAGAAATGTAATTTTGATGTTAACTCCCAAACCGCTTCGCAGAAGTCAACCAAACTTCACCCATTAGTGTATTGTATCACAATCTAGTAGTTACATGTGGAAATTTGGTTCTAGGACATTTGATTTGAGCGCAATCCTCAAACTTAGGTCAAAAAAGCCATTTAAGCCTTTTCACAGTGAGATCTATGCGATATGGCCGAGAAATGTAATTTTGATGTTAACTCCCAAACCGCTGCGCAGAAGTCAACCAAACTTCACCCAATAGTGTATTGTATCACAATCTAGTAGTTACATTTGAAAATTTTGTTCTAGGACATTTTGTTTGAGCGCAATCCTCAAACTTAGGTCAAAAAAGCCATTTAAGCCTTTTCACAGTGAGATCTATGCGATATGGCCGAGAAATGTAATTTTGATGTTAACTCCCAAACCGCTGCGCAGAAGTCAACCAAACTTCACCCAATAGTGTATTGTATCACAATCTAGTAGTTACATTTGAAAATTTTGTTCTAGGACATTTTGTTTGAACGCAATCATCAAACTTAATTAAAAAAGTCATTTAAGCCTTTTCACAGTGAGATCTATGCGATATGGCCGAGAAATGTAATTTTGATGTTAACTCCCAAACCGCTGCGCAGAAGTCAACCAAACTTCACCCATTAGTGTATTGTATCACAATCTAGTAGTTACATGTGGAAATTTGGTTATAGGACATTTGATTTGAGCGCAATCCTCAAACTTAGGTCAAAAAAGCCATTTAAGCCTTTTCACAGTGAGATCTATGCGATATGGCCGAGAAATGTAATTTTGATGTTAACTCCCAAACCGCTGCGCAGAAGTCAACCAAACTTCACCCAATAGTGTATTGTATCACAATCTAGTAGTTACATTTGAAAATTTCGTTCTAGGACATTTGGTTTGAGCGCAATCATTAAACTTAGGTCAAAAAAGCCATTTAAGCCTTTTCACAGTGAGATCTATGCGATATGGCCGAGAAATGTAATTTTGATGTTAACTCCCAAACCGCTGCGCAGAAGTCAACCAAACTTCACCCATTAGTGTATTGTATCACAATCTAGTAGTTACATGTGGAAATTTGGTTCTAGGACATTTGATTTGAGCGCAATCCTCAAACTTAGGTCAAAAAAGCCATTTAATCCTTTTCACAGTGAGATCTATGCGATATGGCCGAGAAATGTAATTTTGATGTTAACTCCCAAACCGCTGCGCAGAAGTCAACCAAACTTCACCCAATAGTGTATTGTATCACATTCTAGTAGTTACATTTGAAAATTTCGTTCTAGGACATTTGGTTTGAGCGCAATCATTAAACTTAGGTCAAAAAAGCCATTTAAGCCTTTTCACAGTGAGATCTATGCGATATGGCCGAGAAATGTAATTTTGATGTTAACTCCCAAACCGCTGCGCAGAAGTCAACCAAACTTCACCCATTAGTGTATTGTATCACAATCTAGTAGTTACATGTGGAAATTTGGTTCTAGGACATTTGGTTTGAGCGCAATCATTAAACTTAGGTCAAAAAAGCCATTTAAGCCTTTTCACAGTGAGATCTATGCGATATGGCCGAGAAATGTAATTTTGATGTTAACTCCCAAACCGCTGCGCAGAAGTCAACCAAACTTCACCCATTAGTGTATTGTATCACAATCTAGTAGTTACATGTGGAAATTTGGTTATTGGACATATGATTTGAGCGCAATCCTCAAACTTAGGTCAAAAAAGCCATTTAAGCCTTTTCACAGTGAGATCTATGCGATATGGCCGAGAAATGTAATTTTGATGTTAACTCCCAAACCGCTGCGCAGAAGTCAACCAAACTTCACCCATTAGTGTATTGTATCACAATCTAGTAGTTACATGTGGAAATTTGGTTCTAGGACATTTGATTTGAGCGCAATCCTCAAACTTAGGTCAAAAAAGCCATTTAAGCCTTTTCACAGTGAGATCTATGCGATATGGCCGAGAAATGTAATTTTGATGTTAACTCCCAAACCGCTGCGCAGAAGTCAACCAAACTTCACCCATTAGTGTATTGTATCACAATCTAGTAGTTACATGTGGAAATTTGGTTCTAGGACATTTGATTTGAGCGCAATCCTCAAACTTAGGTCAAAAAAGCCATTTAAGCCTTTTCACAGTGAGATCTATGCGATATGGCCGAGAAATGTAATTTTGATGTTAACTCCCAAACCGCTGCGCAGAAGTCAACCAAACTTCACCCAATAGTGTATTGTATCACAATCTAGTAGTTACATTTGAAAATTTTGTTCTAGGACATTTTGTTTGAGAGCAATCATCAAACTTAATTAAAAAAGTCATTTAAGCCTTTTCACAGTGAGATCTATGCGATATGGCCGAGAAATGTAATTTTGATGTTAACTCCCAAACCGCTGCGCAGAAGTCAACCAAACTTCACCCATTAGTGTATTGTATCACAATCTAGTAGTTACATTTGAAAATTTTGTTCTAGGACATTTTGTTTGAGCGCAATCATCAAACTTAATTAAAAAAGTCATTTAAGCCTTTTCACAGTGAGATCTATGCGATATGGCCGAGAAATGTAATTTTGATGTTAACTCCCAAACCGCTGCGCAGAAGTCAACTAAACTTCACCCAATAGTGTATTGTATCACATTCTAGTAGTTACATTTGAAAATTTCGTTCTAGGACATTTGGTTTGAGCGCAATCATTAAACTTAATTAAAAAAGTCATTTAAGCCTTTTCACAGTGAGATCTATGCGATATGGCCGAGAAATGTAATTTTGATGTTAACTCCCAAACCGCTGCGCAGAAGTCAACCAAACTTCACCCATTAGTGTATTGTATCACAATCTAGTAGTTACATGTGGAAATTTGGTTCTAGGACATTTGATTTGAGCGCAATCCTCAAACTTAGGTCAAAAAAGCCATTTAAGCCTTTTCACAGTGAGATCTATGCGATATGGCCGAGAAATGTAATTTTGATGTTAACTCCCAAACCGCTGCGCAGAAGTCAACCAAACTTCACCCAATAGTGTATTGTATCACAATCTAGTAGTTACATTTGAAAATTTTGTTCTAGGACATTTTGTTTGAACGCAATCATCAAACTTAATTAAAAAAGTCATTTAAGCCTTTTCACAGTGAGATCTATGCGATATGGCCGAGAAATGTAATTTTGATGTTAACTCCCAAACCGCTGCGCAGAAGTCAACCAAACTTCACCCATTAGTGTATTGTATCACAATCTAGTAGTTACATGTGGAAATTTGGTTATTGGACATATGATTTGAGCGCAATCCTCAAACTTAGGTCAAAAAAGCCATTTAAGCCTTTTCACAGTGAGATCTATGCGATATGGCCGAGAAATGTAATTTTGATGTTAACTCCCAAACCGCTGCGCAGAAGTCAACCAAACTTCACCCATTAGTGTATTGTATCACAATCTAGTAGTTACATGTGGAAATTTGGTTCTAGGACATTTGATTTGAGCGCAATCCTCAAACTTAGGTCAAAAAAGCCATTTAAGCCTTTTCACAGTGAGATCTATGCGATATGGCCGAGAAATGTAATTTTGATGTTAACTCCCAAACCGCTGCGCAGAAGTCAACCAAACTTCACCCAATAGTGTATTGTATCACAATCTAGTAGTTACATTTGAAAATTTTGTTCTAGGACATTTTGTTTGAGCGCAATCATCAAACTTAATTAAAAAAGTCATTTAAGCCTTTTCACAGTGAGATCTATGCGATATGGCCGAGAAATGTAATTTTGATGTTAACTCCCAAACCGCTGCGCAGAAGTCAACCAAACTTCACCCATTAGTGTATTGTATCACAATCTAGTAGTTACATGTGGAAATTTGGTTCTAGGACATTTGATTTGAGCGCAATCCTCAAACTTAGGTCAAAAAAGCCATTTAAGCCTTTTCACAGTGAGATCTATGCGATATGGCCGAGAAATGTAATTTTGATGTTAACTCCCAAACCGCTGCGCAGAAGTCAACCAAACTTCACCCATTAGTGTATTGTATCACAATCTAGTAATTACATGTGGAAATTTGGTTCTAGGACTTTTGATTTGAGCGCAATCCTCAAACTTAGGTCAAAAAAGCCATTTAAGCCTTTTCACAGTGAGATCTATGCGATATGGCCGAGAAATGTAATTTTGATGTTAACTCCCAAACCGCTGCGCAGAAGTCAACCAAACTTCACCCAATAGTGTATTGTATCACAATCTAGTAGTTACATTTGAAAATTTTGTTCTAGGACATTTGGTTTGAGCGCAATCATTAAACTTAATTAAAAAAGTCATTTAAGCCTTTTCACAGTGAGATCTATGCGATATGGCCGAGAAATGTAATTTTGATGTTAACTCCCAAACCGCTTCGCAGAAGTCAACCAAACTTCACCCATTAGTGTATTGTATCACAATCTAGTAGTTACATGTGGAAATTTGGTTCTAGGACATTTGATTTGAGCGCAATCCTCAAACTTAGGTCAAAAAAGCCATTTAAGCCTTTTCACAGTGAGATCTATGCGATATGGCCGAGAAATGTAATTTTGATGTTAACTCCCAAACCGCTGCGCAGAAGTCAACCAAACTTCACCCAATAGTGTATTGTATCACAATCTAGTAGTTACATTTGAAAATTTTGTTCTAGGACATTTTGTTTGAGCGCAATCCTCAAACTTAGGTCAAAAAAGCCATTTAAGCCTTTTCACAGTGAGATCTATGCGATATGGCCGAGAAATGTAATTTTGATGTTAACTCCCAAACCGCTGCGCAGAAGTCAACCAAACTTCACCCAATAGTGTATTGTATCACAATCTAGTAGTTACATTTGAAAATTTTGTTCTAGGACATTTTGTTTGAACGCAATCATCAAACTTAATTAAAAAAGTCATTTAAGCCTTTTCACAGTGAGATCTATGCGATATGGCCGAGAAATGTAATTTTGATGTTAACTCCCAAACCGCTGCGCAGAAGTCAACCAAACTTCACCCATTAGTGTATTGTATCACAATCTAGTAGTTACATGTGGAAATTTGGTTATAGGACATTTGGTTTGAGCGCAATCCTCAAACTTAGGTCAAAAAAGCCATTTAAGCCTTTTCACAGTGAGATCTATGCGATATGGCCGAGAAATGTAATTTTGATGTTAACTCCCAAACCGCTGCGCAGAAGTCAACCAAACTTCACCCAATAGTGTATTTTATCACAATCTAGTAGTTACATTTGGAAATTTAGTTCTAGGACATTTGATTTGAGCGCAATCTTCAAACTTAATTAAAAAAAGTCATTTAAGCCTTTTCACAGTGAGATCTATGCGATATGGCCGAGAAATGTAATTTTGATGTTAACTCCCAAACCGCTGCGCAGAAGTCAACCAAACTTCACCCATTAGTGTATTGTATCACAATCTAGTAGTTACATGTGGAAATTTGGTTCTAGGACATTTGATTTGAGCGCAATCCTCAAACTTAGGTCAAAAAAGCCATTTAAGCCTTTTCACAGTGAGATCTATGCGATATGGCCGAGAAATGTAATTTTGATGTTAACTCCCAAACCGCTGCGCAGAAGTCAACCAAACTTCACCCAATAGTGTATTGTATCACAATCTAGTAGTTACATTTGAAAATTTTGTTCTAGGACATTTTGTTTGAGCGCAATCATCAAACTTAATTAAAAAAGTCATTTAAGCCTTTTCACAGTGAGATCTATGCGATATGGCCGAGAAATGTAATTTTGATGTTAACTCCCAAACCGCTGCGCAGAAGTCAACCAAACTTCACCCATTAGTGTATTGTATCACAATCTAGTAGTTACATGTGGAAATTTGGTTCTAGGACATTTGATTTGAGCGCAATCCTCAAACTTAGGTCAAAAAAGCCATTTAAGCCTTTTCACAGTGAGATCTATGCGATATGGCCGAGAAATGTAATTTTGATGTTAACTCCCAAACCGCTGCGCAGAAGTCAACCAAACTTCACCCATTAGTGTATTGTATCACAATCTAGTAGTTACATGTGGAAATTTGGTTCTAGGACATTTGATTTGAGCGCAATCCTCAAACTTAGGTCAAAAAAGCCATTTAAGCCTTTTCACAGTGAGATCTATGCGATATGGCCGAGAAATGTAATTTTGATGTTAACTCCCAAACCGCTGCGCAGAAGTCAACCAAACTTCACCCAATAGTGTATTGTATCACAATCTAGTAGTTACATTTGAAAATTTTGTTCTAGGACATTTTGTTTGAGCGCAATCATCAAACTTAATTAAAAAAGTCATTTAAGCCTTTTCACAGTGAGATCTATGCGATATGGCCGAGAAATGTAATTTTGATGTTAACTCCCAAACCGCTGCGCAGAAGTCAACCAAACTTCACCCATTAGTGTATTGTATCACAATCTAGTAGTTACATGTGGAAATTTGGTTCTAGGACATTTGATTTGAGCGCAATCCTCAAACTTAGGTCAAAAAAGCCATTTAAGCCTTTTCACAGTGAGATCTATGCGATATGGCCGAGAAATGTAATTTTGATGTTAACTCCCAAACCGCTGCGCAGAAGTCAACCAAACTTCACCCATTAGTGTATTGTATCACAATCTAGTAATTACATGTGGAAATTTGGTTCTAGGACTTTTGATTTGAGCGCAATCCTCAAACTTAGGTCAAAAAAGCCATTTAAGCCTTTTCACAGTGAGATCTATGCGATATGGCCGAGAAATGTAATTTTGATGTTAACTCCCAAACCGCTGCGCAGAAGTCAACCAAACTTCACCCAATAGTGTATTGTATCACAATCTAGTAGTTACATTTGAAAATTTTGTTCTAGGACATTTGGTTTGAGCGCAATCATTAAACTTAATTAAAAAAGTCATTTAAGCCTTTTCACAGTGAGATCTATGCGATATGGCCGAGAAATGTAATTTTGATGTTAACTCCCAAACCGCTTCGCAGAAGTCAACCAAACTTCACCCATTAGTGTATTGTATCACAATCTAGTAGTTACATGTGGAAATTTGGTTCTAGGACATTTGATTTGAGCGCAATCCTCAAACTTAGGTCAAAAAAGCCATTTAAGCCTTTTCACAGTGAGATCTATGCGATATGGCCGAGAAATGTAATTTTGATGTTAACTCCCAAACCGCTGCGCAGAAGTCAACCAAACTTCACCCAATAGTGTATTGTATCACAATCTAGTAGTTACATTTGAAAATTTTGTTCTAGGACATTTTGTTTGAGCGCAATCCTCAAACTTAGGTCAAAAAAGCCATTTAAGCCTTTTCACAGTGAGATCTATGCGATATGGCCGAGAAATGTAATTTTGATGTTAACTCCCAAACCGCTGCGCAGAAGTCAACCAAACTTCACCCAATAGTGTATTGTATCACAATCTAGTAGTTACATTTGAAAATTTTGTTCTAGGACATTTTGTTTGAACGCAATCATCAAACTTAATTAAAAAAGTCATTTAAGCCTTTTCACAGTGAGATCTATGCGATATGGCCGAGAAATGTAATTTTGATGTTAACTCCCAAACCGCTGCGCAGAAGTCAACCAAACTTCACCCATTAGTGTATTGTATCACAATCTAGTAGTTACATGTGGAAATTTGGTTATAGGACATTTGGTTTGAGCGCAATCCTCAAACTTAGGTCAAAAAAGCCATTTAAGCCTTTTCACAGTGAGATCTATGCGATATGGCCGAGAAATGTAATTTTGATGTTAACTCCCAAACCGCTGCGCAGAAGTCAACCAAACTTCACCCAATAGTGTATTTTATCACAATCTAGTAGTTACATTTGGAAATTTAGTTCTAGGACATTTGATTTGAGCGCAATCTTCAAACTTAATTAAAAAAAGTCATTTAAGCCTTTTCACAGTGAGATCTATGCGATATGGCCGAGAAATGTAATTTTGATGTTAACTCCCAAACCGCTGCGCAGAAGTCAACCAAACTTCACCCATTAGTGTATTGTATCACAATCTAGTAGTTACATGTGGAAATTTGGTTCTAGGACATTTGATTTGAGCGCAATCCTCAAACTTAGGTCAAAAAAGCCATTTAAGCCTTTTCACAGTGAGATCTATGCGATATGGCCGAGAAATGTAATTTTGATGTTAACTCCCAAACCGCTGCGCAGAAGTCAACCAAACTTCACCCAATAGTGTATTGTATCACAATCTAGTAGTTACATTTGAAAATTTTGTTCTAGGACATTTTGTTTGAGCGCAATCATCAAACTTAATTAAAAAAGTCATTTAAGCCTTTTCACAGTGAGATCTATGCGATATGGCCGAGAAATGTAATTTTGATGTTAACTCCCAAACCGCTGCGCAGAAGTCAACCAAACTTCACCCATTAGTGTATTGTATCACAATCTAGTAGTTACATGTGGAAATTTGGTTCTAGGACATTTGATTTGAGCGCAATCCTCAAACTTAGGTCAAAAAAGCCATTTAAGCCTTTTCACAGTGAGATCTATGCGATATGGCCGAGAAATGTAATTTTGATGTTAACTCCCAAACCGCTGCGCAGAAGTCAACCAAACTTCACCCAATAGTGTATTGTATCACATTCTAGTAGTTACATTTGAAAATTTCGTTCAAGGACATTTGGTTTGAGTGCAATTATTAAACTTAGGTCAAAAAAGCCATTTAAGCCTTTTCACAGTGAGATCTATGCGATATGGCCGAGAAATGTAATTTTGATGTTAACTCCCAAACCGCTGCGCAGAAGTCAACCAAACTTCACCCAATAGTGTATTGTATCACAATCTAGTAGTTACATTTGAAAATTTTGTTTTAGGAAATTTTGTTTGAGCGCAATCTTCAAACTTAATTAAAAAAAGTCATTTAAGCCTTTTCACAGTGAGATCTATGCGATATGGCCGAGAAATGTAATTTTGATGTTAACTCCCAAACCGCTGCGCAGAAGTCAACTAAACTTCACCCAATAGTGTATTGTATCACATTCTAGTAGTTACATTTGAAAATTTCGTTCTAGGACATTTGGTTTGAGCGCAATCATTAAACTTAATTAAAAAAGTCATTTAAGCCTTTTCACAGTGAGATCTATGCGATATGGCCGAGAAATGTAATTTTGATGTTAACTCCCAAACCGCTGCGCAGAAGTCAACCAAACTTCACCCATTAGTGTATTGTATCACAATCTAGTAATTACATGTGGAAATTTGGTTATAGGAAATTTGATTTGAGCGCAATCCTCAAACTTAGGTCAAAAAAGCCATTTAAGCCTTTTCACAGTGAGATCTATGCGATATGGCCGAGAAATGTAATTTTGATGTTAACTCCCAAACCGCTGCGCAGAAGTCAACCAAACTTCACCCAATAGTGTATTGTATCACAATCTAGTAGTTACATTTGAAAATTTTGTTCTAGGACATTTTGTTTGAACGCAATCATCAAACTTAATTAAAAAAGTCATTTAAGCCTTTTCACAGTGAGATCTATGCGATATGGCCGAGAAATGTAATTTTGATGTTAACTCCCAAACCGCTGCGCAGAAGTCAACCAAACTTCACCCATTAGTGTATTGTAATACAATCTAGTAGTTACATGTGGAAATTTGGTTATTGGACATTTGATTTGAGCGCAATCCTCAAACTTAGGTCAAAAAAGCCATTTAAGCCTTTTCACAGTGAGATCTATGCGATATGGCCGAGAAATGTAATTTTGATGTTAACTCCCAAACCGCTGCGCAGAAGTCAACCAAACTTCACCCATTAGTGTATTGTATCACAATCTAGTAGTTACATGTGGAAATTTGGTTCTAGGACATTTGATTTGAGCGCAATCCTCAAACTTAGGTCAAAAAAGCCATTTAAGCCTTTTCACAGTGAGATCTATGCGATATGGCCGAGAAATGTAATTTTGATGTTAACTCCCAAACCGCTGCGCAGAAGTCAACCAAACTTCACCCAATAGTGTATTGTATCACAATCTAGTAGTTACATTTGAAAATTTTGTTCTAGGACATTTTGTTTGAACGCAATCATCAAACTTAATTAAAAAAGTCATTTAAGCCTTTTCACAGTGAGATCTATGCGATATGGCCGAGAAATGTAATTTTGATGTTAACTCCCAAACCGCTGCGCAGAAGTCAACCAAACTTCACCCATTAGTGTATTGTATCACAATCTAGTAGTTACATGTGGAAATTTGGTTATAGGACATTTGATTTGAGCGCAATCTTCAAACTTAGGTCAAAAAAGCCATTTAAGCCTTTTCACAGTGAGATCTATGCGATATGGCCGAGAAATGTAATTTTGATGTTAACTCCCAAACCGCTGCGCAGAAGTCAACCAAACTTCACCCATTAGTGTATTGTATCACAATCTAGTAGTTACATTTGGAAATTTAGTTCTAGGACATTTGATTTGAGCGCAATCTTCAAACTTAATTAAAAAAAGTCATTTAAGCCTTTTCACAGTGAGATCTATGCGATATGGCCGAGAAATGTAATTTTGATGTTAACTCCCAAACCGCTGCGCAGAAGTCAACCAAACTTCACCCATTAGTGTATTGTATCACAATCTAGTAGTTACATGTGGAAATTTGGTTCTAGGACATTTGATTTGAGCGCAATCCTCAAACTTAGGTCAAAAAAGCCATTTAAGCCTTTTCACAGTGAGATCTATGCGATATGGCCGAGAAATGTAATTTTGATGTTAACTCCCAAACCGCTGCGCAGAAGTCAACCAAACTTCACCCATTAGTGTATTGTATCACAATCTAGTAGTTACATGTGGAAATTTGGTTCTAGGACATTTGATTTGAGCGCAATCCTCAAACTTAGGTCAAAAAAGCCATTTAAGCCTTTTCACAGTGAGATCTATGCGATATGGCCGAGAAATGTAATTTTGATGTTAACTCCCAAACCGCTGCGCAGAAGTCAACAAAACTTCACCCAATAGTGTATTGTATCACATTCTAGTAGTTACATTTTAAAATTTTGTTCTAGGACATTTTGTTTGAACGCAATCATCAAACTTAATTAAAAAAGTCATTTAAGCCTTTTCACAGTGAGATCTATGCGATATGGCCGAGAAATGTAATTTTGATGTTAACTCCCAAACCGCTGCGCAGAAGTCAACCAAACTTCACCCAATAGTGTATTGTATCACAATCTAGTAGTTACATTTGAAAATTTTGTTCTAGGACATTTTGTTTGAGCGCAATCCTCAAACTTAGGTCAAAAAAGCCATTTAAGCCTTTTCACAGTGAGATCTATGCGATATGGCCGAGAAATGTAATTTTGATGTTAACTCCCAAACCGCTGCGCAGAAGTCAACCAAACTTCACCCAATAGTGTATTGTATCACATTCTAGTAGTTACATTTGAAAATTTCGTTCTAGGACATTTGGTTTGAGCGCAATCATTAAACTTAGGTCAAAAAAGCCATTTAAGCCTTTTCACAGTGAGATCTATGCGATATGGCCGAGAAATGTAATTTTGATGTTAACTCCCAAACCGCTGCGCAGAAGTAAACCAAACTTCACCCATTAGTGTATTGTATCACAATCTAGTAGTTACATGTGGAAATTTGGTTCTAGGACATTTGATTTGAGCGCAATCCTCAAACTTAGGTCAAAAAAGCCATTTAAGCCTTTTCACAGTGAGATCTATGCGATATGGCCGAGAAATGTAATTTTGATGTTAACTCCCAAACCGCTGCGCAGAAGTCAACCAAACTTCACCCAATAGTGTATTGTATCACAATCTAGTAGTTACATTTGAAAATTTTGTTCTAGGACATTTTGTTTGAACGCAATCATCAAACTTAATTAAAAAAGTCATTTAAGCCTTTTCACAGTGAGATCTATGCGATATGGCCGAGAAATGTAATTTTGATGTTAACTCCCAAACCGCTGCGCAGAAGTCAACCAAACTTCACCCAATAGTGTATTGTATCACAATCTAGTAGTTACATTTGAAAATTTTGTTCTAGGACATTTTGTTTGAACGCAATCATCAAACTTAATTAAAAAAGTCATTTAAGCCTTTTCACAGTGAGATCTATGCGATATGGCCGAGAAATGTAATTTTGATGTTAACTCCCAAACCGCTGCGCAGAAGTCAACCAAACTTCACCCATTAGTGTATTGTATCACAATCTAGTAGTTACATGTGGAAATTTGGTTATAGGACATTTGATTTGAGCGCAATCCTCAAACTTAGGTCAAAAAAGCCATTTAAGCCTTTTCACAGTGAGATCTATGCGATATGGCCGAGAAATGTAATTTTGATGTTAACTCCCAAACCGCTGCGCAGAAGTCAACCAAATTTCACCCAATAGTGTATTGTATCACAATCTAGTAGTTACATTTGAAAATTTTGTTCTAGGACATTTTGTTTGAACGCAATCATCAAACTTAATTAAAAAAGTCATTTAAGCCTTTTCACAGTGAGATCTATGCGATATGGCCGAGAAATGTAATTTTGATGTTAACTCCCAAACCGCTGCGCAGAAGTCAACCAAACTTCACCCATTAGTGTATTGTATCACAATCTAGTAGTTACATGTGGAAATTTGGTTATAGGACATTTGATTTGAGCGCAATCCTCAAACTTAGGTCAAAAAAGCCATTTAAGCCTTTTCACAGTGAGATCTATGCGATATGGCCGAGAAATGTAATTTTGATGTTAACTCCCAAACCGCTGCGCAGAAGTCAACCAAACTTCACCCAATAGTGTATTTTATCACAATCTAGTAGTTACATTTGGAAATTTAGTTCTAGGACATTTGATTTGAGCGCAATCTTCAAACTTAATTAAAAAAAGTCATTTAAGCCTTTTCACAGTGAGATCTATGCGATATGGCCGAGAAATGTAATTTTGATGTTCACTCCCAAACCGCTGCGCAGAAGTCAACTAAACTTCACCCAATAGTGTATTGTATCACATTCTAGTAGTTACATTTGAAAATTTCGTTCTAGGACATTTGGTTTGAGCGCAATCATTAAACTTAATTAAAAAAGTCATTTAAGCCTTTTCACAGTGAGATCTATGCGATATGGCCGAGAAATGTAATTTTGATGTTAACTCCCAAACCGCTGCGCAGAAGTCAACCAAACTTCACCCATTAGTGTATTGTATCACAATCTAGTAATTACATGTGGAAATTTGGTTCTAGGACATTTGATTTGAGCGCAATCCTCAAACTTAGGTCAAAAAAGCCATTTAAGCCTTTTCACAGTGAGATCTATGCGATATGGCCGAGAAATGTAATTTTGATGTTAACTCCCAAACCGCTGCGCAGAAGTCAACCAAACTTCACCCAATAGTGTATTGTATCACAATCTAGTAGTTACATTTGAAAATTTTGTTCTAGGACATTTTGTTTGAACGCAATCATCAAACTTAATTAAAAAAGTCATTTAAGCCTTTTCACAGTGAGATCTATGCGATATGGCCGAGAAATGTAATTTTGATGTTAACTCCCAAACCGCTGCGCAGAAGTCAACCAAACTTTACCCATTAGTGTATTGTATCACAATCTAGTAGTTACATGTGGAAATTTGGTTATTGGACATTTGATTTGAGCGCAATCCTCAAACTTAGGTCAAAAAAGCCATTTAAGCCTTTTCACAGTGAGATCTATGCGATATGGCCGAGAAATGTAATTTTGATGTTAACTCCCAAACCGCTGCGCAGAAGTCAACCAAACTTCACCCATTAGTGTATTGTATCACAATCTAGTAGTTACATGTGGAAATTTGGTTCTAGGACATTTGATTTGAGCGCAATCCTCAAACTTAGGTCAAAAAAGCCATTTAAGCCTTTTCACAGTGAGATCAATGCGATATGGCCGAGAAATGTAATTTTGATGTTAACTCCCAAACCGCTGCGCAGAAGTCAACCAAACTTCACCCATTAGTGTATTGTATCACAATCTAGTAGTTACATGTGGAAATTTGGTTATAGGACATTTGATTTGAGCGCAATCCTCAAACTTAGGTCAAAAAAGCCATTTAAGCCTTTTCACAGTGAGATCTATGCGATATGGCCGAGAAATGTAATATTGATGTTAACTCCCAAGCCGCTGCGCAGAAGTCAACCAAACTTCACCCAATAGTGTATTTTATCACAATCTAGTAGTTACATTTGGAAATTTAGTTCTAGGACATTTGATTTGAGCGCAATCTTCAAACTTAATTAAAAAAAGTCATTTAAGCCTTTTCACAGTGAGACCTATGCGATATGGCCGAGAAATGTAATTTTGATGTTAACTCCCAAACCGCTGCGCAGAAGTCAACCAAACTTCACCCATTAGTGTATTGTATCACAATCTAGTAGTTACATGTGGAAATTTGGTTCTAGGACATTTGATTTGAGCGCAATCCTCAAACTTAGGTCAAAAAAGCCATTTAAGCCTTTTCACAGTGAGATCTATGCGATATGGCCGAGAAATGTAATTTTGATGTTAACTCCCAAACCGCTGCGCAGAAGTCAACCAAACTTCACCCAATAGTGTATTGTATCACAATCTAGTAGTTACATTTGAAAATTTTGTTCTAGGACATTTTGTTTGAGCGCAATCATCAAACTTAATTAAAAAAGTCATTTAAGCCTTTTCACAGTGAGATCTATGCGATATGGCCGAGAAATGTAATTTTGATGTTAACTCCCAAACCGCTGCGCAGAAGTCAACCAAACTTCACCCATTAGTGTATTGTATCACAATCTAGTAGTTACATGTGGAAATTTGGTTCTAGGACATTTGATTTGAGCGCAATCCTCAAACTTAGGTCAAAAAAGCCATTTAAGCCTTTTCACAGTGAGATCAATGCGATATGGCCGAGAAATGTAATTTTGATGTTAACTCCCAAACCGCTGCGCAGAAGTCAACTAAACTTCACCCAATAGTGTATTATATCACATTCTAGTAGTTACATTTGAAAATTTTGTTCTAGGACATTTTGTTTGAACGCAATCATCAAACTTAATTAAAAAAGTCATTTAAGCCTTTTCACAGTGAGATCTATGCGATATGGCCGAGAAATGTAATTTTGATGTTAACTCCCAAACCGCTGCGCAGAAGTCAACCAAACTTCACCCAATAGTGTATTGTATCACAATCTAGTAGTTACATTTGAAAATTTTGTTCTAGGAAATTTTGTTTGAGCGCAATCATCAAACTTAATTAAAAAAGTCATTTAAGCCTTTTCACAGTGAGATCTATGCGATATGGCCGAGAAATGTAATTTTGATGTTAACTCCCAAACCGCTGCGCAGAAGTCAACCAAACTTCACCCATTAGTGTATTGTATCACAATCTAGTAGTTACATGTGGAAATTTGGTTATAGGACATTTGATTTGAGCGCAATCCTCAAACTTAGGTCAAAAAAGCCATTTAAGCCTTTTCACAGTGAGATCTATGCGATATGGCCGAGAAATGTAATTTTGATGTTAACTCCCAAACCGCTGCGCAGAAGTCAACCAAACTTCACCCAATAGTGTATTGTATCACAATCTAGTAGTTACATTTGAAAATTTTGTTCTAGGACATTTTGTCTGAGCGCAATCCTCAAACTTAGGTCAAAAAAGCCATTTAAGCCTTTTCACAGTGAGATCTATGCGATATGGCCGAGAAATGTAATTTTGATGTTAACTCCCAAACCGCTGCGCAGAAGTCAACCAAACTTCACCCAATAGTGTATTGTATCACATTCTAGTAGTTACATTTGAAAATTTCGTTCTAGGACATTTGGTTTGAGCGCAATCATTAAACTTAGGTCAAAAAAGCCTTTTAAGCCTTTTCACAGTGAGATCTATGCGATATGGCCGAGAAATGTAATTTTGATGTTAACTCCCAAACCGCTGCACAGAAGTAAACCAAACTTCACCCATTAGTGTATTGTATCACAATCTAGTAGTTACATGTGGAAATTTGGTTCTAGGACATTTGATTTGAGCGCAATCCTCAAACTTAGGTCAAAAAAGCCATTTAAGCCTTTTCACAGTGAGATCTATGCGATATGGCCGAGAAATGTAATTTTGATGTTAACTCCCAAACCGCTGCGCAGAAGTCAACCAAACTTCACCCAATAGTGTATTGTATCACAATCTAGTAGTTACATTTGAAAATTTTGTTCTAGGACATTTTGTTTGAACGCAATCATCAAACTTAATTAAAAAAGTCATTTAAGCCTTTTCACAGTGAGATCTATGCGATATGGCCGAGAAATGTAATTTTGATGTTAACTCCCAAACCGCTGCGCAGAAGTCAACCAAACTTCACCCATTAGTGTATTGTATCACAATCTAGTAGTTACATGTGGAAATTTGGTTATAGGACATTTGATTTGAGCGCAATCCTCAAACTTAGGTCAAAACAGCCATTTAAGCCTTTTCACAGTGAGATCTATGCGATATGGCCGAGAAATGTAATTTTGATGTTAACTCCCAAACCGCTGCGCAGAAGTCAACCAAACTTCACCCATTAGTGTATTGTATCACAATCTAGTAGTTACATGTGGAAATTTGGTTCTAGGACATTTGATTTGAGCGCAATCTTCAAACTTAATTAAAAAAAGTCATTTAAGCCTTTTCACAGTGAGATCTATGCGATATGGCCGAGAAATGTAGTTTTGATGTTCACTCCCAAACCGCTGCGCAGAAGTCAACCAAACTTCAACCATTAGTGTATTGTATCACAATCTAGTAGTTACATGTGGAAATTTGGTTCTAGGACATTTGATTTGAGCGCAATCCTCAAACTTAGGTCAAAAAAGCCATTTAAGCCTTTTCACAGTGAGATCTATGCGATATGGCCGAGAAATGTAATTTTGATGTTAACTCCCAAACCGCTGCGCAGAAGTCAACCAAACTTCACCCAATAGTGTATTGTATCACAATCTAGTAGTTACATTTGAAAATTTTGTTCTAGGACATTTTGTTTGAGCGCAATCATCAAACTTAATTAAAAAAGTCATTTAAGCCTTTTCACAGTGAGATCTATGCGATATGGCCGAGAAATGTAATTTTGATGTTAACTCCCAAACCGCTGCGCAGAAGTCAATCAAACTTCACCCAATAGTGTATTGTATCACATTCTAGTAGTTACATTTGAAAATTTCGTTCTAGGACATTTGGTTTGAGCGCAATCATTAAACTTAGGTCAAAAAAGCCATTTAAGCCTTTTCACAGTGAGATCTATGCGATATGGCCGAGAAATGTAATTTTGATGTTAACTCCCAAACCGCTGCGCAGAAGTCAACCAAACTTCACCCATTAGTGTATTGTATCACAATCTAGTAATTACATGTGGAAATTTGGTTCTAGGACATTTGATTTGAGCGCAATCCTCAAACTTAGGTCAAAAAAGCCATTTAAGCCTTTTCACAGTGAGATCTCTGCGATATGGCCGAGAAATGTAATTTTGATGTTAACTCCCAAACCGCTGCGCAGAAGTCAACCAAACTTCACCCAATAGTGTATTGTATCACAATCTAGTAGTTACATTTGAAAATTTTGTTCTATGACATTTTGTTTGAACGCAATCATCAAACTTAATTAAAAAAGTCATTTAAGCCTTTTCACAGTGAGATCTATGCGATATGGCCGAGAAATGTAATTTTGATGTTAACTCCCAAACCGCTGCGCAGAAGTCAACCAAACTTCACCCATTAGTGTATTGTATCACAATCTAGTAGTTACATGTGGAAATTTGGTTATTGGACATTTGATTTGAGCGCAATCCTCAAACTTAGGTCAAAAAAGCCATTTAAGCCTTTTCACAGTGAGATCTATGCGATATGGCCGAGAAATGTAATTTTGATGTTAACTCCCAAACCGCTGCGCAGAAGTCAACCAAACTTCACCCATTAGTGTATTGTATCACAATCTAGTAGTTACATGTAGAAATTTGGTTCTAGGACATTTGATTTGAGCGCAATCCTCAAACTTAGGTCAAAAAAGCCATTTAAGCCTTTTCACAGTGAGATCTATGCGATATGGCCGAGAAATGTAATTTTGATGTTAACTCCCAAACCGCTGCGCAGAAGTCAACCAAACTTCACCCAATAGTGTATTGTATCACAATCTAGTAGTTACATTTGAAAATTTTGTTCTAGGATATTTTGTTTGAGCGCAATCATCAAACTTAATTAAAAAAGTCATTTAAGCCTTTTCACAGTGAGATCTATGCGATATGGCCGAGAAATGTAATTTTGATGTTAACTCCCAAACCGCTGCGCAGAAGTCAACCAAACTTCACCCATTAGTGTATTGTATCACAATCTAGTAGTTACATGTAGAAATTTGGTTCTAGGACATTTAATTTGAGCGCAATCCTCAAACTTAGGTCAAAAAAGCCATTTAAGCCTTTTCACAGTGAGATCTATGCGATATGGCCGAGAAATGTAATTTTGATGTTAACTCCCAAACCGCTGCGCAGAAGTCAATCAAACTTCACCCAATAGTGTATTGTATCACATTCTAGTAGTTACATTTGAAAATTTCGTTCTAGGACATTTGGTTTGAGCGCAATCATTAAACTTAGGTCAAAAAAGCCATTTAAGCCTTTTCACAGTGAGATCTATGCGATATGGCCGAGAAATGTAATTTTGATGTTAACTCCCAAACCGCTGCGCAGAAGTCAACTAAACTTCACCCAATAGTGTATTGTATCACATTCTAGTAGTTACATTTGAAAATTTCGTTCTAGGACATTTGGTTTGAGCGCAATCATTAAACTTAATTAAAAAAGTCATTTAAGCCTTTTCACAGTGAGATCTATGCGATATGGCCGAGAAATGTAATTTTGATGTTAACTCCCAAACCGCTGCGCAGAAGTCAACCAAACTTCACCCATTAGTGTATTGTATCACAATCTAGTAATTACATGTGGAAATTTGGTTCTAGGACATTTGATTTGAGCGCAATCCTCAAACTTAGGTCAAAAAAGCCATTTAAGCCTTTTCACAGTGAGATCTCTGCGATATGGCCGAGAAATGTAATTTTGATGTTAACTCCCAAACCGCTGCGCAGAAGTCAACCAAACTTCACCCAATAGTGTATTGTATCACAATCTAGTAGTTACATTTGAAAATTTTGTTCTATGACATTTTGTTTGAACGCAATCATCAAACTTAATTAAAAAAGTCATTTAAGCCTTTTCACAGTGAGATCTATGCGATATGGCCGAGAAATGTAATTTTGATGTTAACTCCCAAACCGCTGCGCAGAAGTCAACCAAACTTCACCCATTAGTGTATTGTATCACAATCTAGTAGTTACATGTGGAAATTTGGTTATTGGACATTTGATTTGAGCGCAATCCTCAAACTTAGGTCAAAAAAGCCATTTAAGCCTTTTCACAGTGAGATCTATGCGATATGGCCGAGAAATGTAATTTTGATGTTAACTCCCAAACCGCTGCGCAGAAGTCAACCAAACTTCACCCAATAGTGTATTGTATCACATTCTAGTAGTTACATTTGAAAATTTCGTTCTAGGACATTTGGTTTGAGCGCAATCTTTAAACTTAGGTCAAAAAAGCCATTTAAGCCTTTTCACAGTGAGATCTATGCGATATGGCCGAGAAATGTAATTTTGATGTTAACTCCCAAACCGCTGCGCAGAAGTCAATCAAACTTCACCCAATAGTGTATTGTATCACAATCTAGTAGTTACATTTGAAAATTTTGTTCTAGGACATTTTGTTTAAACGCAATCATCAAACTTAATTAAAAAAGTCATTTAAGCCTTTTCACAGTGAGATCTATGCGATATGGCCGAGAAATGTAATTTTGATGTTAACTCCCAAACCGCTGCGCAGAAGTCAACCAAACTTCACCCAATAGTGTATTGTATCACAATCTAGTAGTTACATTTGAAAATTTTGTTCTATGATATTTTGTTTGAGCGCAATCATCAAACTTAATTAAAAAAGTCATTTAAGCCTTTTCACAGTGAGATCTATGCGATATGGCCGAGAAATGTAATTTTGATGTTAACTCCCAAACCGCTGCGCAGAAGTCAACCAAACTTCACCCATTAGTGTATTGTATCACAATCTAGTAGTTACATGTAGAAATTTGGTTCTAGGACATTTAATTTGAGCGCAATCCTCAAACTTAGGTCAAAAAAGCCATTTAAGCCTTTTCACAGTGAGATCTATGCGATATGGCCGAGAAATGTAATTTTGATGTTAACTCCCAAACCGCTGCGCAGAAGTCAATCAAACTTCACCCAATAGTGTATTGTATCACATTCTAGTAGTTACATTTGAAAATTTCGTTCTAGGACATTTGGTTTGAGCGCAATCATTAAACTTAGGTCAAAAAAGCCATTTAAGCCTTTTCACAGTGAGATCTATGCGATATGGCCGAGAAATGTAATTTTGATGTTAACTCCCAAACCGCTGCGCAGAAGTCAACCAAACTTCACCCATTAGTGTATTGTATCACAATCTAGTAATTACATGTGGAAATTTGGTTCTAGGACATTTGATTTGAGCGCAATCCTCAAACTTAGGTCAAAAAAGCCATTTAAGCCTTTTCACAGTGAGATCTCTGCGATATGGCCGAGAAATGTAATTTTGATGTTAACTCCCAAACCGCTGCGCAGAAGTCAACCAAACTTCACCCAATAGTGTATTGTATCACAATCTAGTAGTTACATTTGAAAATTTTGTTCTATGACATTTTGTTTGAACGCAATCATCAAACTTAATTAAAAAAGTCATTTAAGCCTTTTCACAGTGAGATCTATGCGATATGGCCGAGAAATGTAATTTTGATGTTAACTCCCAAACCGCTGCGCAGAAGTCAACCAAACTTCACCCATTAGTGTATTGTATCACAATCTAGTAGTTACATGTGGAAATTTGGTTATTGGACATTTGATTTGAGCGCAATCCTCAAACTTAGGTCAAAAAAGCCATTTAAGCCTTTTCACAGTGAGATCTATGCGATATGGCCGAGAAATGTAATTTTGATGTTAACTCCCAAACCGCTGCGCAGAAGTCAACCAAACTTCACCCATTAGTGTATTGTATCACAATCTAGTAGTTACATGTAGAAATTTGGTTCTAGGACATTTGATTTGAGCGCAATCCTCAAACTTAGGTCAAAAAAGCCATTTAAGCCTTTTCACAGTGAGATCTATGCGATATGGCCGAGAAATGTAATTTTGATGTTAACTCCCAAACCGCTGCGCAGAAGTCAACCAAACTTCACCCAATAGTGTATTGTATCACAATCTAGTAGTTACATTTGAAAATTTTGTTCTAGGATATTTTGTTTGAGCGCAATCATCAAACTTAATTAAAAAAGTCATTTAAGCCTTTTCACAGTGAGATCTATGCGATATGGCCGAGAAATGTAATTTTGATGTTAACTCCCAAACCGCTGCACAGAAGTCAACCAAACTTCACCCATTAGTGTATTGTATCACAATCTAGTAGTTACATGTAGAAATTTGGTTCTAGGACATTTAATTTGAGCGCAATCCTCAAACTTAGGTCAAAAAAGCCATTTAAGCCTTTTCACAGTGAGATCTATGCGATATGGCCGAGAAATGTAATTTTGATGTTAACTCCCAAACCGCTGCGCAGAAGTCAACTAAACTTCACCCAATAGTGTATTGTATCACATTCTAGTAGTTACATTTGAAAATTTCGTTCTAGGACATTTGGTTTGAGCGCAATCATTAAACTTAATTAAAAAAGTCATTTAAGCCTTTTCACAGTGAGATCTATGCGATATGGCCGAGAAATGTAATTTTGATGTTAACTCCCAAACCGCTGCGCAGAAGTAAACCAAACTTCACCCATTAGTGTATTGTATCACAATCTAGTAATTACATGTGGAAATTTGGTTCTAGGACATTTGATTTGAGCGCAATCCTCAAACTTAGGTCAAAAAAGCCATTTAAGCCTTTTCACAGTGAGATCTCTGCGATATGGCCGAGAAATGTAATTTTGATGTTAACTCCCAAACCGCTGCGCAGAAGTCAACCAAACTTCACCCAATAGTGTATTGTATCACAATCTAGTAGTTACATGTAGAAATTTGGTTCTAGGACATTTGATTTGAGCGCAATCCTCAAACTTAGGTCAAAAAAGCCATTTAAGCCTTTTCACAGTGAGATCTATGCGATATGGCCGAGAAATTTAATTTTGATGTTAACTCCCAAACCGCTGCGCAGAAGTCAATCAAACTTCACCCAATAGTGTATTGTATCACAATCTAGTAGTTACATTTGAAAATTTTGTTCTAGGACATTTTGTTTAAACGCAATCATCAAACTTAATTAAAAAAGTCATTTAAGCCTTTTCACAGTGAGATCTATGCGATATGGCCGAGAAATGTAATTTTGATAACTCCCAAACCGCTGCGCAGAAGTCAACCAAACTTCACCCAATAGTGTATTGTATCACAATCTAGTAGTTACATTTGGAAATTTGGTTCTTGGACATTTGATTTGAGCGCAATCCTCAAACTTAGGTCAAAAAAGCCATTTAAGCCTTTTCACAGTGAGATCTATGCGATATGGCCGAGAAATGTAATTTTGATGTTAACTCCCAAACCGCTGCGCAGAAGTTAACCAAACTTCACCCAATAGTGTATTGTATCACAATCTAGTAGTTACATTTGAAAATTTTGTTCTAGGACATTTTGTTTGAACGCAATCATCAAACTTAATTAAAAAAGTCATTTAAGCCTTTTCACAGTGAGATCTATGCAATATGGCCGAGAAATGTAATTTTGATGTTAACTCCCAAACCGCTGCGCAGAAGTCAACCAAACTTCACCCAATAGTGTATTTTATCACAATCTAGTAGTTACATTTGGAAATTTAGTTATAGGACATTTGATTTGAGCGCAATCTTCAAACTTAATTAAAAAAAGTCATTTAAGCCTTTTCACAATGAGATCTATGCGATATGGCCGAGAAATGTAATTTTGATGTTCACTCCCAAACCGCTGCGCAGAAGTCAACCAAACTTCAACCATTAGTGTATTGTATCACAATCTAGTAGTTACATGTGGAAATTTGGTTCTAGGACATTTGATTTGAGCGCAATCCTCAAACTTAGGTCAAAAAAGCCATTTAAGCCTTTTCACAGTGAGATCTATGCGATATGGCCGAGAAATGTAATTTTGATGTTAACTCCCAAACCGCTGCGCAGAAGTCAACCAAACTTCACCCAATAGTGTATTGTATCACAATCTAGTAGTTACATTTGAAAATTTTGTTCTAGGATATTTTGTTTGAGCGCAATCATCAAACTT
Organism: Corythoichthys intestinalis; assembly: GCF_030265065.1. NCBI lineage: Eukaryota > Metazoa > Chordata > Actinopteri > Syngnathiformes > Syngnathidae > Corythoichthys > Corythoichthys intestinalis. The sequence goes on along the minus strand of NW_026651615.1, from coordinate 85,053 downwards.
AATTAAAAAAGTCATTTAAGCCTTTTCACAGTGAGATCTATGCGATATGGCCGAGAAATGTAATTTTGATGTTAACTCCCAAACCGCTGCGCAGAAGTCAACCAAACTTCACCCATTAGTGTATTGTATCACAATCTAGTAGTTACATGTAGAAATTTGGTTCTAGGACATTTAATTTGAGCGCAATCCTCAAACTTAGGTCAAAAAAGCCATTTAAGCCTTTTCACAGTGAGATCTATGCGATATGGCCGAGAAATGTAATTTTGATGTTAACTCCCAAACCGCTGCGCAGAAGTCAATCAAACTTCACCCAATAGTGTATTGTATCACATTCTAGTAGTTACATTTGAAAATTTCGTTCTAGGACATTTGGTTTGAGCGCAATCATTAAACTTAGGTCAAAAAAGCCATTTAAGCCTTTTCACAGTGAGATCTATGCGATATGGCCGAGAAATGTAATTTTGATGTTAACTCCCAAACCGCTGCGCAGAAGTCAACTAAACTTCACCCAATAGTGTATTGTATCACATTCTAGTAGTTACATTTGAAAATTTCGTTCTAGGATATTTGGTTTGAGCGCAATCATTAAACTTAATTAAAAAAGTCATTTAAGCCTTTTCACAGTGAGATCTATGCGATATGGCCGAGAAATGTAATTTTGATGTTAACTCCCAAACCGCTGCGCAGAAGTCAACCAAACTTCACCCATTAGTGTATTGTATCACAATCTAGTAATTAAATGTGGAAATTTGGTTCTAGGACATTTGATTTGAGCGCAATCCTCAAACTTAGGTCAAAAAAGCCATTTAAGCCTTTTCACAGTGAGATCTCTGCGATATGGCCGAGAAATGTAATTTTGATGTTAACTCCCAAACCGCTGCGCAGAAGTCAACCAAACTTCACCCAATAGTGTATTGTATCACAATCTAGTAGTTACATTTGAAAATTTTGTTCTATGACATTTTGTTTGAACGCAATCATCAAACTTAATTAAAAAAGTCATTTAAGCCTTTTCACAGTGAGATCTATGCGATATGGCCGAGAAATGTAATTTTGATGTTAACTCCCAAACCGCTGCGATGAAGTCAACCAAACTTCACCCATTAGTGTATTGTATCACAATCTAGTAGTTACATGTGGAAATTTGGTTATTGGACATTTGATTTGAGCGCAATCCTCAAACTTAGGTCAAAAAAGCCATTTAAGCCTTTTCACAGTGAGATCTATGCGATATGGCCGAGAAATGTAATTTTGATGTTAACTCCCAAACCGCTGCGCAGAAGTCAACCAAACTTCACCCATTAGTGTATTGTATCACAATCTAGTAGTTACATGTAGAAATTTGGTTCTAGGACATTTGATTTGAGCGCAATCCTCAAACTTAGGTCAAAAAAGCCATTTAAGCCTTTTCACAGTGAGATCTATGCGATATGGCCGAGAAATGTAATTTTGATGTTAACTCCCAAACCGCTGCGCAGAAGTCAACCAAACTTCACCCAATAGTGTATTGTATCACAATCTAGTAGTTACATTTGAAAATTTTGTTCTAGGATATTTTGTTTGAGCGCAATCATCAAACTTAATTAAAAAAGTCATTTAAGCCTTTTCACAGTGAGATCTATGCGATATGGCCGAGAAATGTAATTTTGATGTTAACTCCCAAACCGCTGCGCAGAAGTCAACCAAACTTCACCCATTAGTGTATTGTATCACAATCTAGTAGTTACATGTAGAAATTTGGTTCTAGGACATTTAATTTGAGCGCAATCCTCAAACTTAGGTCAAAAAAGCCATTTAAGCCTTTTCACAGTGAGATCTATGCGATATGGCCGAGAAATGTAATTTTGATGTTAACTCCCAAACCGCTGCGCAGAAGTCAACTAAACTTCACCCAATAGTGTATTGTATCACATTCTAGTAGTTACATTTGAAAATTTCGTTCTAGGACATTTGGTTTGAGCGCAATCATTAAACTTAATTAAAAAAGTCATTTAAGCCTTTTCACAGTGAGATCTATGCGATATGGCCGAGAAATGTAATTTTGATGTTAACTCCCAAACCGCTGCGCAGAAGTAAACCAAACTTCACCCATTAGTGTATTGTATCACAATCTAGTAATTACATGTGGAAATTTGGTTCTAGGACATTTGATTTGAGCGCAATCCTCAAACTTAGGTCAAAAAAGCCATTTAAGCCTTTTCACAGTGAGATCTCTGCGATATGGCCGAGAAATGTAATTTTGATGTTAACTCCCAAACCGCTGCGCAGAAGTCAACCAAACTTCACCCAATAGTGTATTGTATCACAATCTAGTAGTTACATGTAGAAATTTGGTTCTAGGACATTTGATTTGAGCGCAATCCTCAAACTTAGGTCAAAAAAGCCATTTAAGCCTTTTCACAGTGAGATCTATGCGATATGGCCGAGAAATGTAATTTTGATGTTAACTCCCAAACCGCTGCGCAGAAGTCAACCAAACTTCACCCAATAGTGTATTGTATCACAATCTAGTAGTTACATTTGAAAATTTTGTTCTAGGATATTTTGTTTGAGCGCAATCATCAAACTTAATTAAAAAAGTCATTTAAGCCTTTTCACAGTGAGATCTATGCGATATGGCCGAGAAATGTAATTTTGATGTTAACTCCCAAACCGCTGCGCAGAAGTCAACCAAACTTCACCCATTAGTGTATTGTATCACAATCTAGTAGTTACATGTAGAAATTTGGTTCTAGGACATTTAATTTGAGCGCAATCCTCAAACTTAGGTCAAAAAAGCCATTTAAGCCTTTTCACAGTGAGATCTATGCGATATGGCCGAGAAATGTAATTTTGATGTTAACTCCCAAACCGCTGCGCAGACGTCAATCAAACTTCACCCAATAGTGTATTGTATCACATTCTAGTAGTTACATTTGAAAATTTCGTTCTAGGACATTTGGTTTGAGCGCAATCATTAAACTTAGGTCAAAAAAGCCATTTAAGCCTTTTCACAGTGAGATCTATGCGATATGGCCGAGAAATGTAATTTTGATGTTAACTCCCAAACCGCTGCGCAGAAGTCAACTAAACTTCACCCAATAGTGTATTGTATCACATTCTAGTAGTTACATTTGAAAATTTTGTTCTATGACATTTTGTTTGAACGCAATCATCAAACTTAATTAAAAAAGTCATTTAAGCCTTTTCACAGTTAGATCTATGCGATATGGCCGAGAAATGTAATTTTGATGTTCACTCCCAAACCGCTGCGCAGAAGTCAACCAAACTTCAACCATTAGTGTATTGTATCACAATCTAGTAGTTACATGTGGAAATTTGGTTCTAGGACATTTGATTTGAGCGCAATCCTCAAACTTAGGTCAAAAAAGCCATTTAAGCCTTTTCACAGTGAGATCTATGCGATATGGCCGAGAAATGTAATTTTGATGTTAACTCCCAAACCGCTGCGCAGAAGTCAACCAAACTTCACCCAATAGTGTATTGTATCACAATCTAGTAGTTACATTTGAAAATTTTGTTCTAGGATATTTTGTTTGAGCGCAATCATCAAACTTAATTAAAAAAGTCATTTAAGCCTTTTCACAGTGAGATCTATGCGATATGGCCGAGAAATGTAATTTTGATGTTAACTCCCAAACCGCTGCGCAGAAGTCAACCAAACTTCACCCATTAGTGTATTGTATCACAATCTAGTAGTTACATGTAGAAATTTGGTTCTAGGACATTTAATTTGAGCGCAATCCTCAAACTTAGGTCAAAAAAGCCATTTAAGCCTTTTCACAGTGAGATCTATGCGATATGGCCGAGAAATGTAATTTTGATGTTAACTCCCAAACCGCTGCGCAGAAGTCAATCAAACTTCACCCAATAGTGTATTCACATTCTAGTAGTTACATTTAAAAATTTCGTTCTAGGACATTTGGTTTGAGCGCAATCATTAAACTTAGGTCAAAAAAGCCATTTAAGCCTTTTCACAGTGAGATCTATGCGATATGGCCGAGAAATGTAATTTTGATGTTAACTCCCAAACCGCTGCGCAGAAGTCAACTAAACTTCACCCAATAGTGTATTGTATCACATTCTAGTAGTTACATTTGAAAATTTTGTTCTATGACATTTTGTTTGAACGCAATCATCAAACTTAATTAAAAAAGTCATTTAAGCCTTTTCACAGTGAGATCTATGCGATATGGCCGAGAAATGTAATTTTGATGTTCACTCCCAAACCGCTGCGCAGAAGTCAACCAAACTTCAACCATTAGTGTATTGTATCACAATCTAGTAGTTACATGTGGAAATTTGGTTCTAGGACATTTGATTTGAGCGCAATCCTCAAACTTAGGTCAAAAAAGCCATTTAAGCCTTTTCACAGTGAGATCTATGCGATATGGCCGAGAAATGTAATTTTGATGTTAACTCCCAAACCGCTGCGCAGAAGTCAACTAAACTTCACCCAATAGTGTATTGTATCACATTCTAGTAGTTACATTTGAAAATTTCGTTCTAGGACATTTGGTTTGAGCGCAATCATTAAACTTAATTAAAAAAGTCATTTAAGCCTTTTCACAGTGAGATCTATGCGATATGGCCGAGAAATGTAATTTTGATGTTAACTCCCAAACCGCTGCGCAGAAGTCAACCAAACTTCACCCATTAGTGTATTGTATCACAATCTAGTAATTACATGTGGAAATTTGGTTATAGGACATTTGATTTGAGCGCAATCCTCAAACTTAGGTCAAAAAAGCCATTTAAGCCTTTTCACAGTGAGATCTCTGCGATATGGCCGAGAAATGTAATTTTGATGTTAACTCCCAAACCGCTGCGCAGAAGTCAACCAAACTTCACCCAATAGTGTATTGTATCACAATCTAGTAGTTACATTTGAAAATTTTGTTCTATGACATTTTGTTTGAACGCAATCATCAAACTTAATTAAAAAAGTCATTTAAGCCTTTTCACAGTGAGATCTATGCGATATGGCCGAGAAATGTAATTTTGATGTTAACTCCCAAACCGCTGCGCAGAAGTCAACCAAACTTCACCCATTAGTGTATTGTATCACAATCTAGTAGTTACATGTGGAAATTTGGTTATTGGACATTTGATTTGAGCGCAATCCTCAAACTTAGGTCAAAAAAGCCATTTAAGCCTTTTCACAGTGAGATCTATGCGATATGGCCGAGAAATGTAATTTTGATGTTAACTCCCAAACCGCTGCGCAGAAGTCAACCAAACTTCACCCAATAGTGTATTGTATCACAATCTAGTAGTTACATTTGAAAATTTTGTTCTAGGACATTTTGTTTAAACGCAATCATCAAACTTAATTAAAAAAGTCATTTAAGCCTTTTCACAGTGAGATCTATGCGATATGGCCGAGAAATGTAATTTTGATGTTAACTCCCAAACCGCTGCGCAGAAGTCAACCAAACTTCACCCAATAGTGTATTGTATCACAATCTAGTAGTTACATTTGGAAATTTGGTTCTTGGACATTTGATTTGAGCGCAATCCTCAAACTTAGGTCAAAAAAGCCATTTAAGCCTTTTCACAGTGAGATCTATGCGATATGGCCGAGAAATGTAATTTTGATGTTAACTCCCAAACCGCTGCGCAGAAGTTAACCAAACTTCACCCAATAGTGTATTGTATCACAATCTAGTAGTTACATTTGAAAATTTTGTTCTAGGACATTTTGTTTGAACGCAATCATCAAACTTAATTAAAAAAGTCATTTAAGCCTTTTCACAGTGAGATCTATGCGATATGGCCGAGAAATGTAATTTTGATGTTAACTCCCAAACCGCTGCGCAGAAGTCAACCAAACTTCACCCAATAGTGTATTTTATCACAATCTAGTAGTTACATTTGGAAATTTAGTTATAGGACATTTGATTTGAGCGCAATCTTCAAACTTAATTAAAAAAAGTCATTTAAGCCTTTTCACAGTGAGATCTATGCGATATGGCCGAGAAATGTAATTTTGATGTTCACTCCCAAACCGCTGCGCAGAAGTCAACCAAACTTCAACCATTAGTGTATTGTATCACAATCTAGTAGTTACATGTGGAAATTTGGTTCTAGGACATTTGATTTGAGCGCAATCCTCAAACTTAGGTCAAAAAAGCCATTTAAGCCTTTTCACAGTGAGATCTATGCGATATGGCCGAGAAATGTAATTTTGATGTTAACTCCCAAACCGCTGCGCAGAAGTCAACCAAACTTCACCCAATAGTGTATTGTATCACAATCTAGTAGTTACATTTGAAAATTTTGTTCTAGGATATTTTGTTTGAGCGCAATCATCAAACTTAATTAAAAAAGTCATTTAAGCCTTTTCACAGTGAGATCTATGCGATATGGCCGAGAAATGTAATTTTGATGTTAACTCCCAAACCGCTGCGCAGAAGTCAACCAAACTTCACCCATTAGTGTATTGTATCACAATCTAGTAGTTACATGTAGAAATTTGGTTCTAGGACATTTAATTTGAGCGCAATCCTCAAACTTAGGTCAAAAAAGCCATTTAAGCCTTTTCACAGTGAGATCTATGCGATATGGCCGAGAAATGTAATTTTGATGTTAACTCCCAAACCGCTGCGCAGAAGTCAACCAAACTTCACCCATTAGTGTATTGTATCACAATCTAGTAGTTACATGTAGAAATTTGGTTCTAGGACATTTAATTTGAGCGCAATCCTCAAACTTAGGTCAAAAAAGCCATTTAAGCCTTTTCACAGTGAGATCTATGCGATATGGCCGAGAAATGTAATTTTGATGTTAACTCCCAAACCGCTGCGCAGAAGTCAATCAAACTTCACCCAATAGTGTATTGTATCACATTCTAGTAGTTACATTTGAAAATTTCGTTCTAGGACATTTGGTTTGAGCGCAATCATTAAACTTAGGTCAAAAAAGCCATTTAAGCCTTTTCACAGTGAGATCTATGCGATATGGCCGAGAAATGTAATTTTGATGTTAACTCCCAAACCGCTGCGCAGAAGTCAATCAAACTTCACCCAATAGTGTATTGTATCACATTCTAGTAGTTACATTTGAAAATTTCGTTCTAGGACATTTGGTTTGAGCGCAATCATTAAACTTAGGTCAAAAAAGCCATTTAAGCCTTTTCACAGTGAGATCTATGCGATATGGCCGAGAAATGTAATTTTGATGTTAACTCCCAAACCGCTGCGCAGAAGTCAACCAAACTTCACCCATTAGTGTATTGTATCACAATCTAGTAATTACATGTGGAAATTTGGTTCTAGGACATTTGATTTGAGCGCAATCCTCAAACTTAGGTCAAAAAAGCCATTTAAGCCTTTTCACAGTGAGATCTCTGCGATATGGCCGAGAAATGTAATTTTGATGTTAACTCCCAAACCGCGGCGCAGAAGTCAACCAAACTTCACCCAATAGTGTATTGTATCACAATCTAGTAGTTACATTTGAAAATTTTGTTCTATGACATTTTGTTTGAACGCAGTCATCAAACTTAATTAAAAAAGTCATTTAAGCCTTTTCACAGTGAGATCTATGCGATATGTCCGAGAAATGTAATTTTGATGTTAACTCCCAAACCGCTGCGCAGAAGTCAACCAAACTTCACCCATTAGTGTATTGTATCACAATCTAGTAGTTACATGTGGAAATTTGGTTATTGGACATTTGATTTGAGCGCAATCCTCAAACTTAGGTCAAAAAAGCCATTTAAGCCTTTTCACAGTGAGATCTATGCGATATGGCCGAGAAATGTAATTTTGATGTTAACTCCCAAACCGCTGCGCAGAAGTCAACCAAACTTCACCCAATAGTGTATTGTATCACATTCTAGTAGTTACATTTGAAAATTTCGTTCTAGGACATTTGGTTTGAGCGCAATCTTTAAACTTAGGTCAAAAAAGCCATTTAAGCCTTTTCACAGTGAGATCTATGCGATATGGCCGAGAAATGTAATTTTGATGTTAACTCCCAAACCGCTGCGCAGAAGTCAATCAAACTTCACCCAATAGTGTATTGTATCACAATCTAGTAGTTACATTTGAAAATTTTGTTCTAGGACATTTTGTTTAAACGCAATCATCAAACTTAATTAAAAAAGTCATTTAAGCCTTTTCACAGTGAGATCTATGCGATATGGCCGAGAAATGTAATTTTGATAACTCCCAAACCGCTGCGCAGAAGTCAACCAAACTTCACCCAATAGTGTATTGTATCACAATCTAGTAGTTACATTTGGAAATTTGGTTCTTGGACATTTGATTTGAGCGCAATCCTCAAACTTAGGTCAAAAAAGCCATTTAAGCCTTTTCACAGTGAGATCTATGCGATATGGCCGAGAAATGTAATTTTGATGTTAACTCCCAAACCGCTGCGCAGAAGTAAACCAAACTTCACCCATTAGTGTATTGTATCACAATCTAGTAATTACATGTGGAAATTTGGTTCTAGGACATTTGATTTGAGCGCAATCCTAAAACTTAGGTCAAAAAAGCCATTTAAGCCTTTTCACAGTGAGATCTCTGCGATATGGCCGAGAAATGTAATTTTGATGTTAACTCCCAAACCGCTGCGCAGAAGTCAACCAAACTTCACCCAATAGTGTATTGTATCACAATCTAGTAGTTACATTTGAAAATTTTGTTCTAGGATATTTTGTTTGAGCGCAATCATCAAACTTAATTAAAAAAGTCATTTAAGCCTTTTCACAGTGAGATCTATGCGATATGGCCGAGAAATGTAATTTTGATGTTAACTCCCAAACCGCTGCGCAGAAGTCAACCAAACTTCACCCATTAGTGTATTGTATCACAATCTAGTAGTTACATGTAGAAATTTGGTTCTAGGACATTTAATTTGAGCGCAATCCTCAAACTTAGGTCAAAAAAGCCATTTAAGCCTTTTCACAGTGAGATCTATGCGATATGGCCGAGAAATGTAATTTTGATGTTAACTCCCAAACCGCTGCGCAGAAGTCAACCAAACTTCACCCATTAGTGTATTGTATCACAATCTAGTAGTTACATGTAGAAATTTGGTTCTAGGACATTTAATTTGAGCGCAATCCTCAAACTTAGGTCAAAAAAGCCATTTAAGCCTTTTCACAGTGAGATCTATGCGATATGGCCGAGAAATGTAATTTTGATGTTAACTCCCAAACCGCTGCGCAGAAGTCAATCAAACTTCACCCAATAGTGTATTGTATCACATTCTAGTAGTTACATTTGAAAATTTCGTTCTAGGACATTTAGTTTGAGCGCAATCATTAAACTTAGGTCAAAAAAGCCATTTAAGACTTTTCACAGTGAGATCTATGCGATATGGCCGAGAAATGTAATTTTGATGTTAACTCCCAAACCGCTGCGCAGAAGTCAATCAAACTTCACCCAATAGTGTATTGTATCACATTCTAGTAGTTACATTTGAAAATTTCGTTCTAGGACATTTGGTTTGAGCGCAATCATTAAACTTAGGTCAAAAAAGCCATATAAGCCTTTTCACAGTGAGATCTATGCGATATGGCCGAGAAATGTAATTTTGATGTTAACTCCCAAACCGCTGCGCAGAAGTCAACCAAACTTCACCCATTAGTGTATTGTATCACAATCTAGTAATTACATGTGGAAATTTGGTTCTAGGACATTTGATTTGAGCGCAATCCTCAAACTTAGGTCAAAAAAGCCATTTAAGCCTTTTCACAGTGAGATCTCTGCGATATGGCCGAGAAATGTAATTTTGATGTTAACTCCCAAACCGCGGCGCAGAAGTCAACCAAACTTCACCCAATAGTGTATTGTATCACAATCTAGTAGTTACATTTGAAAATTTTGTTCTATGACATTTTGTTTGAACGCAATCATCAAACTTAATTAAAAAAGTCATTTAAGCCTTTTCACAGTGAGATCTATGCGATATGTCCGAGAAATGTAATTTTGATGTTAACTCCCAAACCGCTGCGCAGAAGTCAACCAAACTTCACCCATTAGTGTATTGTATCACAATCTAGTAGTTACATGTGGAAATTTGGTTATTGGACATTTGATTTGAGCGCAATCCTCAAACTTAGGTCAAAAAAGCCATTTAAGCCTTTTCACAGTGAGATCTATGCGATATGGCCGAGAAATGTAATTTTGATGTTAACTCCCAAACCGCTGCGCAGAAGTCAACCAAACTTCACCCAATAGTGTATTGTATCACATTCTAGTAGTTACATTTGAAAATTTCGTTCTAGGACATTTGGTTTGAGCGCAATCTTTAAACTTAGGTCAAAAAAGCCATTTAAGCCTTTTCACAGTGAGATCTATGCGATATGGCCGAGAAATGTAATTTTGATGTTAACTCCCAAACCGCTGCGCAGAAGTCAATCAAACTTCACCCAATAGTGTATTGTATCACAATCTAGTAGTTACATTTGAAAATTTTGTTCTAGGACATTTTGTTTAAACGCAATCATCAAACTTAATTAAAAAAGTCATTTAAGCCTTTTCACAGTGAGATCTATGCGATATGGCCGAGAAATGTAATTTTGATAACTCCCAAACCGCTGCGCAGAAGTCAACCAAACTTCACCCAATAGTGTATTGTATCACAATCTAGTAGTTACATTTGGAAATTTGGTTCTTGGACATTTGATTTGAGCGCAATCCTCAAACTTAGGTCAAAAAAGCCATTTAAGCCTTTTCACAGTGAGATCTATGCGATATGGCCGAGAAATGTAATTTTGATGTTAACTCCCAAACCGCTGCGCAGAAGTCAACCAAACTTCACCCAATAGTGTATTGTATCACATTCTAGTAGTTACATTTGAAAATTTCGTTCTAGGACATTTGGTTTGAGCGCAATCATTAAACTTAGGTCAAAAAAGCCATTTAAGCCTTTTCACAGTGAGATCTATGCGATATGGCCGAGAAATGTAATTTTGATGTTAACTCCCAAACCGCTGCGCAGAAGTCAACTAAACTTCACCCAATAGTGTATTGTATCACATTCTAGTAGTTACATTTGAAAATTTCGTTCTAGGACATTTGGTTTGAGCGCAATCATTAAACTTAATTAAAAAAGTCATTTAAGCCTTTTCACAGTGAGATCTATGCGATATGGCCGAGAAATGTAATTTTGATGTTAACTCCCAAACCGCTGCGCAGAAGTCAACCAAACTTCACCCATTAGTGTATTGTATCACAATCTAGTAATTACATGTGGAAATTTGGTTCTAGGACATTTGATTTGAGCGCAATCCTCAAACTTAATTAAAAAAGTCATTTAAGCCTTTTCACAGTGAGATCTATGCGATATGTCCGAGAAATGTAATTTTGATGTTAACTCCCAAACCGCTGCGCAGAAGTCAACCAAACTTCACCCATTAGTGTATTGTATCACAATCTAGTAGTTACATGTGGAAATTTGGTTATTGGACATTTGATTTGAGCGCAATCCTCAAACTTAGGTCAAAAAAGCCATTTAAGCCTTTTCACAGTGAGATCTATGCGATATGGCCGAGAAATGTAATTTTGATGTTAACTCCCAAACCGCTGCGCAGAAGTCAACCAAACTTCACCCAATAGTGTATTGTATCACATTCTAGTAGTTACATTTGAAAATTACGTTCTAGGACATTTGGTTTGAGCGCAATCTTTAAACTTAGGTCAAAAAAGCCATTTAAGCCTTTTCACAGTGAGATCTATGCGATATGGCCGAGAAATGTAATTTTGATGTTAACTCCCAAACCGCTGCGCAGAAGTCAATCAAACTTCACCCAATAGTGTATTGTATCACAATCTAGTAGTTACATTTGAAAATTTTGTTCTAGGACATTTTGTTTAAACGCAATCATCAAACTTAATTAAAAAAGTCATTTAAGCCTTTTCACAGTGAGATCTATGCGATATGGCCGAGAAATGTAATTTTGATAACTCCCAAACCGCTGCGCAGAAGTCAACCAAACTTCACCCAATAGTGTATTGTATCACAATCTAGTAGTTACATTTGGAAATTTGGTTCTTGGACATTTGATTTGAGCGCAATCCTCAAACTTAGGTCAAAAAAGCCATTTAAGCCTTTTCACAGTGAGATCTATGCGATATGGCCGAGAAATGTAATTTTGATGTTAACTCCCAAACCGCTGCGCAGAAGTCAACCAAACTTCACCCAATAGTGTATTGTATCACATTCTAGTAGTTACATTTGAAAATTTCGTTCTAGGACATTTGGTTTGAGCGCAATCATTAAACTTAGGTCAAAAAAGCCATTTAAGCCTTTTCACAGTGAGATCTATGCGATATGGCCGAGAAATGTAATTTTGATGTTAACTCCCAAACCGCTGCGCAGAAGTCAACTAAACTTCACCCAATAGTGTATTGTATCACATTCTAGTAGTTACATTTGAAAATTTCGTTCTAGGACATTTGGTTTGAGCGCAATCATTAAACTTAATTAAAAAAGTCATTTAAGCCTTTTCACAGTGAGATCTATGCGATATGGCCGAGAAATGTAATTTTGATGTTAACTCCCAAACCGCTGCGCAGAAGTCAACCAAACTTCACCCATTAGTGTATTGTATCACAATCTAGTAATTACATGTGGAAATTTGGTTCTAGGACATTTGATTTGAGCGCAATCCTCAAACTTAGGTCAAAAAAGCCATTTAAGCCTTTTCACAGTGAGATCTCTGCGATATGGCCGAGAAATGTAATTTTGATGTTAACTCCCAAACCGCTGCGCAGAAGTCAACCAAACTTCACCCAATAGTGTATTGTATCACAATCTAGTAGTTACATTTGAAAATTTTGTTCTATGACATTTTGTTTGAACGCAATCATCAAACTTAATTAAAAAAGTCATTTAAGCCTTTTCACAGTGAGATCTATGCGATATGGCCGAGAAATGTAATTTTGATGTTAACTCCCAAACCGCTGCGCAGAAGTCAACCAAACTTCACCCATTAGTGTATTGTATCACAATCTAGTAGTTACATGTGGAAATTTGGTTATTGGACATTTGATTTGAGCGCAATCCTCAAACTTAGGTCAAAAAAGCCATTTAAGCCTTTTCACAGTGAGATCTATGCGATATGGCCGAGAAATGTAATTTTGATGTTAACTCCCAAACCGCTGCGCAGAAGTCAACCAAACTTCACCCAATAGTGTATTGTATCACATTCTAGTAGTTACATTTGAAAATTTCGTTCTAGGACATTTGGTTTGAGCGCAATCTTTAAACTTAGGTCAAAAAAGCCATTTAAGCCTTTTCACAGTGAGATCTATGCGATATGGCCGAGAAATGTAATTTTGATGTTAACTCCCAAACCGCTGCGCAGAAGTCAACCAAACTTCACCCAATAGTGTATTGTATCACAATCTAGTAGTTACATTTGAAAATTTTGTTCTAGGACATTTTGTTTAAACGCAATCATCAAACTTAATTAAAAAAGTCATTTAAGCCTTTTCACAGTGAGATCTATGCGATATGGCCGAGAAATGTAATTTTGATGTTAACTCCCAAACCGCTGCGCAGAAGTCAACCAAACTTCACCCAATAGTGTATTGTATCACAATCTAGTAGTTACATTTGGAAATTTGGTTCTTGGACATTTGATTTGAGCGCAATCCTCAAACTTAGGTCAAAAAAGCCATTTAAGCCTTTTCACAGTGAGATCTATGCGATATGGCCGAGAAATGTAATTTTGATGTTAACTCCCAAACCGCTGCGCAGAAGTTAACCAAACTTCACCCAATAGTGTATTGTATCACAATCTAGTAGTTACATTTGAAAATTTTGTTCTAGGACATTTTGTTTGAACGCAATCATCAAACTTAATTAAAAAAGTCATTTAAGCCTTTTCACAGTGAGATCTATGCGATATGGCCGAGAAATGTAATTTTGATGTTAACTCCCAAACCGCTGCGCAGAAGTCAACCAAACTTCACCCAATAGTGTATTTTATCACAATCTAGTAGTTACATTTGGAAATTTAGTTATAGGACATTTGATTTGAGCGCAATCTTCAAACTTAATTAAAAAAAGTCATTTAAGCCTTTTCACAGTGAGATCTATGCGATATGGCCGAGAAATGTAATTTTGATGTTCACTCCCAAACCGCTGCGCAGAAGTCAACCAAACTTCAACCATTAGTGTATTGTATCACAATCTAGTAGTTACATGTGGAAATTTGGTTCTAGGACATTTGATTTGAGCGCAATCCTCAAACTTAGGTCAAAAAAGCCATTTAAGCCTTTTCACAGTGAGATCTATGCGATATGGCCGAGAAATGTAATTTTGATGTTAACTCCCAAACCGCTGCGCAGAAGTCAACCAAACTTCACCCAATAGTGTATTGTATCACAATCTAGTAGTTACATTTGAAAATTTTGTTCTAGGATATTTTGTTTGAGCGCAATCATCAAACTTAATTAAAAAAGTCATTTAAGCCTTTTCACAGTGAGATCTATGCGATATGGCCGAGAAATGTAATTTTGATGTTAACTCCCAAACCGCTGCGCAGAAGTCAACCAAACTTCACCCAATAGTGTATTGTATCACAATGTAGTTACATTTGAAAATTTTGTTCTAGGACATTTTGTTTGAACGCAATCATTAAACTTTGGTCAAAAAAGCCATTTAAGCCTTTTCACAGTGAGATCTATGCGATATGGCCGAGAAATGTAATTTTGATGTTAACTCCCAAACCGCTGCGCAGAAGTCAACCAAACTTCACCCAATAGTGTATTGTATCACATTCTAGTAGTTACATTTGAAAATTTCGTTCTAGGACATTTGGTTTGAGCGCAATCATTAAACTTAGGTCAAAAAAGCCATTTAAGCCTTTTCACAGTGAGATCTATGCGATATGGCCGAGAAATGTAATTTTGATGTTAACTCCCAAACCGCTGCGCAGAAGTCAACCAAACTTCACCCATTAGTGTATTGTATCACAATCTAGTAATTACATGTGGAAATTTGGTTCTAGGACATTTGATTTGAGCGCAATCCTCAAACTTAGGTCAAAAAAGCCATTTAAGCCTTTTCACAGTGAGATCTCTGCGATATGGCCGAGAAATGTAATTTTGATGTTAACTCCCAAACCGCGGCGCAGAAGTCAACCAAACTTCACCCAATAGTGTATTGTATCACAATCTAGTAGTTACATTTGAAAATTTTGTTCTATGACATTTTGTTTGAACGCAGTCATCAAACTTAATTAAAAAAGTCATTTAAGCCTTTTCACAGTGAGATCTATGCGATATGTCCGAGAAATGTAATTTTGATGTTAACTCCCAAACCGCTGCGCAGAAGTCAACCAAACTTCACCCATTAGTGTATTGTATCACAATCTAGTAGTTACATGTGGAAATTTGGTTATTGGACATTTGATTTGAGCGCAATCCTCAAACTTAGGTCAAAAAAGCCATTTAAGCCTTTTCACAGTGAGATCTATGCGATATGGCCGAGAAATGTAATTTTGATGTTAACTCCCAAACCGCTGCGCAGAAGTCAACCAAACTTCACCCAATAGTGTATTGTATCACATTCTAGTAGTTACATTTGAAAATTTCGTTCTAGGACATTTGGTTTGAGCGCAATCTTTAAACTTAGGTCAAAAAAGCCATTTAAGCCTTTTCACAGTGAGATCTATGCGATATGGCCGAGAAATGTAATTTTGATGTTAACTCCCAAACCGCTGCGCAGAAGTCAATCAAACTTCACCCAATAGTGTATTGTATCACAATCTAGTAGTTACATTTGAAAATTTTGTTCTAGGACATTTTGTTTAAACGCAATCATCAAACTTAATTAAAAAAGTCATTTAAGCCTTTTCACAGTGAGATCTATGCGATATGGCCGAGAAATGTAATTTTGATAACTCCCAAACCGCTGCGCAGAAGTCAACCAAACTTCACCCAATAGTGTATTGTATCACAATCTAGTAGTTACATTTGGAAATTTGGTTCTTGGACATTTGATTTGAGCGCAATCCTCAAACTTAGGTCAAAAAAGCCATTTAAGCCTTTTCACAGTGAGATCTATGCGATATGGCCGAGAAATGTAATTTTGATGTTAACTCCCAAACCGCTGCGCAGAAGTCAACCAAACTTCACCCAATAGTGTATTGTATCACATTCTAGTAGTTACATTTGAAAATTTCGTTCTAGGACATTTGGTTTGAGCGCAATCATTAAACTTAGGTCAAAAAAGCCATTTAAGCCTTTTCACAGTGAGATCTATGCGATATGGCCGAGAAATGTAATTTTGATGTTAACTCCCAAACCGCTGCGCAGAAGTCAACTAAACTTCACCCAATAGTGTATTGTATCACATTCTAGTAGTTACATTTGAAAATTTCGTTCTAGGACATTTGGTTTGAGCGCAATCATTAAACTTAATTAAAAAAGTCATTTAAGCCTTTTCACAGTGAGATCTATGCGATATGGCCGAGAAATGTAATTTTGATGTTAACTCCCAAACCGCTGCGCAGAAGTAAACCAAACTTCACCCATTAGTGTATTGTATCACAATCTAGTAATTACATGTGGAAATTTGGTTCTAGGACATTTGATTTGAGCGCAATCCTCAAACTTAGGTCAAAAAAGCCATTTAAGCCTTTTCACAGTGAGATCTCTGCGATATGGCCGAGAAATGTAATTTTGATGTTAACTCCCAAACCGCTGCGCAGAAGTCAACCAAACTTCACCCAATAGTGTATTGTATCACAATCTAGTAGTTACATTTGAAAATTTTGTTCTAGGATATTTTGTTTGAGCGCAATCATCAAACTTAATTAAAAAAGTCATTTAAGCCTTTTCACAGTGAGATCTATGCGATATGGCCGAGAAATGTAATTTTGATGTTAACTCCCAAACCGCTGCGCAGAAGTCAACCAAACTTCACCCATTAGTGTATTGTATCACAATCTAGTAGTTACATGTAGAAATTTGGTTCTAGGACATTTAATTTGAGCGCAATCCTCAAACTTAGGTCAAAAAAGCCATTTAAGCCTTTTCACAGTGAGATCTATGCGATATGGCCGAGAAATGTAATTTTGATGTTAACTCCCAAACCGCTGCGCAGAAGTCAACCAAACTTCACCCATTAGTGTATTGTATCACAATCTAGTAGTTACATGTAGAAATTTGGTTCTAGGACATTTAATTTGAGCGCAATCCTCAAACTTAGGTCAAAAAAGCCATTTAAGCCTTTTCACAGTGAGATCTATGCGATATGGCCGAGAAATGTAATTTTGATGTTAACTCCCAAACCGCTGCGCAGAAGTCAATCAAACTTCACCCAATAGTGTATTGTATCACATTCTAGTAGTTACATTTGAAAATTTCGTTCTAGGACATTTAGTTTGAGCGCAATCATTAAACTTAGGTCAAAAAAGCCATTTAAGACTTTTCACAGTGAGATCTATGCGATATGGCCGAGAAATGTAATTTTGATGTTAACTCCCAAACCGCTGCGCAGAAGTCAATCAAACTTCACCCAATAGTGTATTGTATCACATTCTAGTAGTTACATTTGAAAATTTCGTTCTAGGACATTTGGTTTGAGCGCAATCATAAAACTTAGGTCAAAAAAGCCATATAAGCCTTTTCACAGTGAGATCTATGCGATATGGCCGAGAAATGTAATTTTGATGTTAACTCCCAAACCGCTGCGCAGAAGTCAACCAAACTTCACCCATTAGTGTATTGTATCACAATCTAGTAATTACATGTGGAAATTTGGTTCTAGGACATTTGATTTGAGCGCAATCCTCAAACTTAGGTCAAAAAAGCCATTTAAGCCTTTTCACAGTGAGATCTCTGCGATATGGCCGAGAAATGTAATTTTGATGTTAACTCCCAAACCGCGGCGCAGAAGTCAACCAAACTTCACCCAATAGTGTATTGTATCACAATCTAGTAGTTACATTTGAAAATTTTGTTCTATGACATTTTGTTTGAACGCAATCATCAAACTTAATTAAAAAAGTCATTTAAGCCTTTTCACAGTGAGATCTATGCGATATGTCCGAGAAATGTAATTTTGATGTTAACTCCCAAACCGCTGCGCAGAAGTCAACCAAACTTCACCCATTAGTGTATTGTATCACAATCTAGTAGTTACATGTGGAAATTTGGTTATTGGACATTTGATTTGAGCGCAATCCTCAAACTTAGGTCAAAAAAGCCATTTAAGCCTTTTCACAGTGAGATCTATGCGATATGGCCGAGAAATGTAATTTTGATGTTAACTCCCAAACCGCTGCGCAGAAGTCAACCAAACTTCACCCAATAGTGTATTGTATCACATTCTAGTAGTTACATTTGAAAATTTCGTTCTAGGACATTTGGTTTGAGCGCAATCTTTAAACTTAGGTCAAAAAAGCCATTTAAGCCTTTTCACAGTGAGATCTATGCGATATGGCCGAGAAATGTAATTTTGATGTTAACTCCCAAACCGCTGCGCAGAAGTCAATCAAACTTCACCCAATAGTGTATTGTATCACAATCTAGTAGTTACATTTGAAAATTTTGTTCTAGGACATTTTGTTTAAACGCAATCATCAAACTTAATTAAAAAAGTCATTTAAGCCTTTTCACAGTGAGATCTATGCGATATGGCCGAGAAATGTAATTTTGATAACTCCCAAACCGCTGCGCAGAAGTCAACCAAACTTCACCCAATAGTGTATTGTATCACAATCTAGTAGTTACATTTGGAAATTTGGTTCTTGGACATTTGATTTGAGCGCAATCCTCAAACTTAGGTCAAAAAAGCCATTTAAGCCTTTTCACAGTGAGATCTATGCGATATGGCCGAGAAATGTAATTTTGATGTTAACTCCCAAACCGCTGCGCAGAAGTCAACCAAACTTCACCCAATAGTGTATTGTATCACATTCTAGTAGTTACATTTGAAAATTTCGTTCTAGGACATTTGGTTTGAGCGCAATCATTAAACTTAGGTCAAAAAAGCCATTTAAGCCTTTTCACAGTGAGATCTATGCGATATGGCCGAGAAATGTAATTTTGATGTTAACTCCCAAACCGCTGCGCAGAAGTCAACTAAACTTCACCCAATAGTGTATTGTATCACATTCTAGTAGTTACATTTGAAAATTTCGTTCTAGGACATTTGGTTTGAGCGCAATCATTAAACTTAATTAAAAAAGTCATTTAAGCCTTTTCACAGTGAGATCTATGCGATATGGCCGAGAAATGTAATTTTGATGTTAACTCCCAAACCGCTGCGCAGAAGTCAACCAAACTTCACCCATTAGTGTATTGTATCACAATCTAGTAATTAGATGTGGAAATTTGGTTCTAGGACATTTGATTTGAGCGCAATCCTCAAACTTAGGTCAAAAAAGCCATTTAAGCCTTTTCACAGTGAGATCTCTGCGATATGGCCGAGAAATGTAATTTTGATGTTAACTCCCAAACCGCTGCGCAGAAGTCAACCAAACTTCACCCAATAGTGTATTGTATCACAATCTAGTAGTTACATTTGAAAATTTTGTTCTATGACATTTTGTTTGAACGCAATCATCAAACTTAATTAAAAAAGTCATTTAAGCCTTTTCACAGTGAGATCTATGCGATATGGCCGAGAAATGTAATTTTGATGTTAACTCCCAAACCGCTGCGCAGAAGTCAACCAAACTTCACCCATTAGTGTATTGTATCACAATCTAGTAGTTACATGTGGAAATTTGGTTATTGGACATTTGATTTGAGCGCAATCCTCAAACTTAGGTCAAAAAAGCCATTTAAGCCTTTTCACAGTGAGATCTATGCGATATGGCCGAGAAATGTAATTTTGATGTTAACTCCCAAACCGCTGCGCAGAAGTCAACCAAACTTCACCCAATAGTGTATTGTATCACATTCTAGTAGTTACATTTGAAAATTTCGTTCTAGGACATTTGGTTTGAGCGCAATCTTTAAACTTAGGTCAAAAAAGCCATTTAAGCCTTTTCACAGTGAGATCTATGCGATATGGCCGAGAAATGTAATTTTGATGTTAACTCCCAAACCGCTGCGCAGAAGTCAACCAAACTTCACCCAATAGTGTATTGTATCACAATCTAGTAGTTACATTTGAAAATTTTTTTCTAGGACATTTTGTTTAAACGCAATCATCAAACTTAATTAAAAAAGTCATTTAAGCCTTTTCACAGTGAGATCTATGCGATATGGCCGAGAAATGTAATTTTGATGTTAACTCCCAAACCGCTGCGCAGAAGTCAACCAAACTTCACCCAATAGTGTATTGTATCACAATCTAGTAGTTACATTTGGAAATTTGGTTCTTGGACATTTGATTTGAGCGCAATCCTCAAACTTAGGTCAAAAAAGCCATTTAAGCCTTTTCACAGTGAGATCTATGCGATATGGCCGAGAAATGTAATTTTGATGTTAACTCCCAAACCGCTGCGCAGAAGTTAACCAAACTTCACCCAATAGTGTATTGTATCACAATCTAGTAGTTACATTTGAAAATTTTGTTCTAGGACATTTTGTTTGAACGCAATCATCAAACTTAATTAAAAAAGTCATTTAAGCCTTTTCACAGTGAGATCTATGCGATATGGCCGAGAAATGTAATTTTGATGTTAACTCCCAAACCGCTGCGCAGAAGTCAACCAAACTTCACCCAATAGTGTATTTTATCACAATCTAGTAGTTACATTTGGAAATTTAGTTATAGGACATTTGATTTGAGCGCAATCTTCAAACTTAATTAAAAAAAGTCATTTAAGCCTTTTCACAGTGAGATCTATGCGATATGGCCGAGAAATGTAATTTTGATGTTCACTCCCAAACCGCTGCGCAGAAGTCAACCAAACTTCAACCATTAGTGTATTGTATCACAATCTAGTAGTTACATGTGGAAATTTGGTTCTAGGACATTTGATTTGAGCGCAATCCTCAAACTTAGGTCAAAAAAGCCATTTAAGCCTTTTCACAGTGAGATCTATGCGATATGGCCGAGAAATGTAATTTTGATGTTAACTCCCAAACCGCTGCGCAGAAGTCAACCAAACTTCACCCAATAGTGTATTGTATCACAATCTAGTAGTTACATTTGAAAATTTTGTTCTAGGATATTTTGTTTGAGCGCAATCATCAAACTTAATTAAAAAAGTCATTTAAGCCTTTTCACAGTGAGATCTATGCGATATGGCCGAGAAATGTAATTTTGATGTTAACTCCCAAACCGCTGCGCAGAAGTCAATCAAACTTCACCCAATAGTGTATTGTATCACATTCTAGTAGTTACATTTGAAAATTTCGTTCTATGACATTTTGTTTGAACGCAATCATCAAACTTAATTAAAAAAGTCATTTAAGCCTTTTCACAGTGAGATCTATGCGATATGGCCGAGAAATGTAATTTTGATGTTAACTCCCAAACCGCTGCGCAGAAGTCAACCAAACTTCACCCATTAGTGTATTGTATCACAATCTAGTAGTTACATGTGGAAATTTGGTTATTGGACATTTGATTTGAGCGCAATCCTCAAACTTAGGTCAAAAAAGCCATTTAAGCCTTTTCACAGTGAGATCTATGCGATATGGCCGAGAAATGTAATTTTGATGTTAACTCCCAAACCGCTGCGCAGAAGTCAACCAAACTTCACCCATTAGTGTATTGTATCACAATCTAGTAGTTACATGTAGAAATTTGGTTCTAGGACATTTGATTTGAGCGCAATCCTCAAACTTAGGTCAAAAAAGCCATTTAAGCCTTTTCACAGTGAGATCTTTGCGATATGGCCGAGAAATGTAATTTTGATGTTAACTCCCAAACCGCTGCGCAGAAGTCAACCAAACTTCACCCAATAGTGTATTGTATCACAATCTAGTAGTTACATTTGAAAATTTTGTTCTAGGATATTTTGTTTGAGCGCAATCATCAAACTTAATTAAAAAAGTCATTTAAGCCTTTTCACAGTGAGATCTATGCGATATGGCCGAGAAATGTAATTTTGATGTTAACTCCCAAACCGCTGCGCAGAAGTCAACCAAACTTCACCCATTAGTGTATTGTATCACAATCTAGTAGTTACATGTAGAAATTTGGTTCTAGGACATTTAATTTGAGCGCAATCCTCAAACTTAGGTCAAAAAAGCCATTTAAGCCTTTTCACAGTGAGATCTATGCGATATGGCCGAGAAATGTAATTTTGATGTTAACTCCCAAACCGCTGCGCAGAAGTAAACCAAACTTCACCCATTAGTGTATTGTATCACAATCTAGTAATTACATGTGGAAATTTGGTTCTAGGACATTTGATTTGAGCGCAATCCTCAAACTTAGGTCAAAAAAGCCATTTAAGCCTTTTCACAGTGAGATCTCTGCGATATGGCCGAGAAATGTAATTTTGATGTTAACTCCCAAACCGCTGCGCAGAAGTCAACCAAACTTCACCCAATAGTGTATTGTATCACAATCTAGTAGTTACATTTGAAAATTTTGTTCTATGACATTTTGTTTGAACGCAATCATCAAACTTAATTAAAAAAGTCATTTAAGCCTTTTCACAGTGAGATCTATGCGATATGGCCGAGAAATGTAATTTTGATGTTCACTCCCAAACCGCTGCGCAGAAGTCAACCAAACTTCAACCATTAGTGTATTGTATCACAATCTAGTAGTTACATGTGGAAATTTGGTTCTAGGACATTTGATTTGAGCGCAATCCTCAAACTTAGGTCAAAAAAGCCATTTAAGCCTTTTCACAGTGAGATCTATGCGATATGGCCGAGAAATGTAATTTTGATGTTAACTCCCAAACCGCTGCGCAGAAGTCAACCAAACTTCACCCAATAGTGTATTGTATCACAATCTAGTAGTTACATTTGAAAATTTTGTTCTAGGATATTTTGTTTGAGCGCAATCATCAAACTTAATTAAAAAAGTCATTTAAGCCTTTTCACAGTGAGATCTATGCGATATGGCCGAGAAATGTAATTTTGATGTTAACTCCCAAACCGCTGCGCAGAAGTCAACCAAACTTCACCCATTAGTGTATTGTATCACAATCTAGTAGTTACATGTAGAAATTTGGTTCTAGGACATTTAATTTGAGCGCAATCCTCAAACTTAGGTCAAAAAAGCCATTTAAGCCTTTTCACAGTGAGATCTATGCGATATGGCCGAGAAATGTAATTTTGATGTTAACTCCCAAACCGCTGCGCAGAAGTCAATCAAACTTCACCCAATAGTGTATTGTATCACATTCTAGTAGTTACATTTGAAAATTTCGTTCTAGGACATTTGGTTTGAGCGCAATCATTAAACTTAGGTCAAAAAAGCCATTTAAGCCTTTTCACAGTGAGATCTATGCGATATGGCCGAGAAATGTAATTTTGATGTTAACTCCCAAACCGCTGCGCAGAAGTCAACTAAACTTCACCCAATAGTGTATTGTATCACATTCTAGTAGTTACATTTGAAAATTTCGTTCTAGGACATTTGGTTTGAGCGCAATCATTAAACTTAATTAAAAAAGTCATTTAAGCCTTTTCACAGTGAGATCTATGCGATATGGCCGAGAAATGTAATTTTGATGTTAACTCCCAAACCGCTGCGCAGAAGTCAACCAAACTTCACCCATTAGTGTATTGTATCACAATCTAGTAATTACATGTGGAAATTTGGTTCTAGGACATTTGATTTGAGCGCAATCCTCAAACTTAGGTCAAAAAAGCCATTTAAGCCTTTTCACAGTGAGATCTCTGCGATATGGCCGAGAAATGTAATTTTGATGTTAACTCCCAAACCGCTGCGCAGAAGTCAACCAAACTTCACCCAATAGTGTATTGTATCACAATCTAGTAGTTACATTTGAAAATTTTGTTCTATGACATTTTGTTTGAACGCAATCATCAAACTTAATTAAAAAAGTCATTTAAGCCTTTTCACAGTGAGATCTATGCGATATGGCCGAGAAATGTAATTTTGATGTTAACTCCCAAACCGCTGCGCAGAAGTCAACCAAACTTCACCCATTAGTGTATTGTATCACAATCTAGTAGTTACATGTGGAAATTTGGTTATTGGACATTTGATTTGAGCGCAATCCTCAAACTTAGGTCAAAAAAGCCATTTAAGCCTTTTCACAGTGAGATCTATGCGATATGGCCGAGAAATGTAATTTTGATGTTAACTCCCAAACCGCTGCGCAGAAGTCAACCAAACTTCACCCAATAGTGTATTGTATCACATTCTAGTAGTTACATTTGAAAATTTCGTTCTAGGACATTTGGTTTGAGCGCAATCTTTAAACTTAGGTCAAAAAAGCCATTTAAGCCTTTTCACAGTGAGATCTATGCGATATGGCCGAGAAATGTAATTTTGATGTTAACTCCCAAACCGCTGCGCAGAAGTCAACCAAACTTCACCCAATAGTGTATTGTATCACAATCTAGTAGTTACATTTGAAAATTTTGTTCTAGGACATTTTGTTTAAACGCAATCATCAAACTTAATTAAAAAAGTCATTTAAGCCTTTTCACAGTGAGATCTATGCGATATGGCCGAGAAATGTAATTTTGATGTTAACTCCCAAACCGCTGCGCAGAAGTCAACCAAACTTCACCCAATAGTGTATTGTATCACAATCTAGTAGTTACATTTGGAAATTTGGTTCTTGGACATTTGATTTGAGCGCAATCCTCAAACTTAGGTCAAAAAAGCCATTTAAGCCTTTTCACAGTGAGATCTATGCGATATGGCCGAGAAATGTAATTTTGATGTTAACTACCAAACCGCTGCGCAGAAGTTAACCAAACTTCACCCAATAGTGTATTGTATCACAATCTAGTAGTTACATTTGAAAATTTTGTTCTAGGACATTTTGTTTGAACGCAATCATCAAACTTAATTAAAAAAGTCATTTAAGCCTTTTCACAGTGAGATCTATGCGATATGGCCGAGAAATGTAATTTTGATGTTAACTCCCAAACCGCTGCGCAGAAGTCAACCAAACTTCACCCAATAGTGTATTTTATCACAATCTAGTAGTTACATTTGGAAATTTAGTTATAGGACATTTGATTTGAGCGCAATCTTCAAACTTAATTAAAAAAAGTCATTTAAGCCTTTTCACAGTGAGATCTATGCGATATGGCCGAGAAATGTAATTTTGATGTTCACTCCCAAACCGCTGCGCAGAAGTCAACCAAACTTCAACCATTAGTGTATTGTATCACAATCTAGTAGTTACATGTGGAAATTTGGTTCTAGGACATTTGATTTGAGCGCAATCCTCAAACTTAGGTCAAAAAAGCCATTTAAGCCTTTTCACAGTGAGATCTATGCGATATGGCCGAGAAATGTAATTTTGATGTTAACTCCCAAACCGCTGCGCAGAAGTCAACCAAACTTCACCCAATAGTGTATTGTATCACAATCTAGTAGTTACATTTGAAAATTTTGTTCTAGGATATTTTGTTTGAGCGCAATCATCAAACTTAATTAAAAAAGTCATTTAAGCCTTTTCACAGTGAGATCTATGCGATATGGCCGAGAAATGTAATTTTGATGTTAACTCCCAAACCGCTGCGCAGAAGTCAATCAAACTTCACCCAATAGTGTATTGTATCACATTCTAGTAGTTACATTTGAAAATTTCGTTCTAGGACATTTGGTTTGAGCGCAATCATTAAACTTAGGTCAAAAAAGCCATTTAAGCCTTTTCACAGTGAGATCTATGCGATATGGCCGAGAAATGTAATTTTGATGTTAACTCCCAAACCGCTGCGCAGAAGTCAACTAAACTTCACCCAATAGTGTATTGTATCACATTCTAGTAGTTACATTTGAAAATTTCGTTCTAGGACATTTGGTTTGAGCGCAATCATTAAACTTAATTAAAAAAGTCATTTAAGCCTTTTCACAGTGAGATCTATGCGATATGGCCGAGAAATGTAATTTTGATGTTAACTCCCAAACCGCTGCGCAGAAGTCAACCAAACTTCACCCATTAGTGTATTGTATCACAATCTAGTAATTACATGTGGAAATTTGGTTCTAGGACATTTGATTTGAGCGCAATCCTCAAACTTAGGTCAAAAAAGCCATTTAAGCCTTTTCACAGTGAGATCTCTGCGATATGGCCGAGAAATGTAATTTTGATGTTAACTCCCAAACCGCTGCGCAGAAGTCAACCAAACTTCACCCAATAGTGTATTGTATCACAATCTAGTAGTTACATTTGAAAATTTTGTTCTATGACATTTTGTTTGAACGCAATCATCAAACTTAATTAAAAAAGTCATTTAAGCCTTTTCACAGTGAGATCTATGCGATATGGCCGAGAAATGTAATTTTGATGTTAACTCCCAAACCGCTGCGCAGAAGTCAACCAAACTTCACCCATTAGTGTATTGTATCACAATCTAGTAGTTACATGTGGAAATTTGGTTATTGGACATTTGATTTGAGCGCAATCCTCAAACTTAGGTCAAAAAAGCCATTTAAGCCTTTTCACAGTGAGATCTATGCGATATGGCCGAGAAATGTAATTTTGATGTTAACTCCCAAACCGCTGCGCAGAAGTCAACCAAACTTCACCCATTAGTGTATTGTATCACAATCTAGTAGTTACATGTAGAAATTTGGTTCTAGGACATTTGATTTGAGCGCAATCCTCAAACTTAGGTCAAAAAAGCCATTTAAGCCTTTTCACAGTGAGATCTATGCGATATGGCCGAGAAATGTAATTTTGATGTTAACTCCCAAACCGCTGCGCAGAAGTCAACCAAACTTCACCCAATAGTGTATTGTATCACAATCTAGTAGTTACATTTGAAAATTTTGTTCTAGGATATTTTGTTTGAGCGCAATCATCAAACTTAATTAAAAAAGTCATTTAAGCCTTTTCACAGTGAGATCTATGCGATATGGCCGAGAAATGTAATTTTGATGTTAACTCCCAAACCGCTGCGCAGAAGTCAACCAAACTTCACCCATTAGTGTATTGTATCACAATCTAGTAGTTACATGTAGAAATTTGGTTCTAGGACATTTAATTTGAGCGCAATCCTCAAACTTAGGTCAAAAAAGCCATTTAAGCCTTTTCACAGTGAGATCTATGCGATATGGCCGAGAAATGTAATTTTGATGTTAACTCCCAAACCGCTGCGCAGAAGTCAATCAAACTTCACCCAATAGTGTATTGTATCACATTCTAGTAGTTACATTTGAAAATTTCGTTCTAGGACATTTGGTTTGAGCGCAATCATTAAACTTAGGTCAAAAAAGCCATTTAAGCCTTTTCACAGTGAGATCTATGCGATATGGCCGAGAAATGTAATTTTGATGTTAACTCCCAAACCGCTGCGCAGAAGTCAACTAAACTTCACCCAATAGTGTATTGTATCACATTCTAGTAGTTACATTTGAAAATTTCGTTCTAGGACATTTGGTTTGAGCGCAATCATTAAACTTAATTAAAAAAGTCATTTAAGCCTTTTCACAGTGAGATCTATGCGATATGGCCGAGAAATGTAATTTTGATGTTAACTCCCAAACCGCTGCGCAGAAGTAAACCAAACTTCACCCATTAGTGTATTGTATCACAATCTAGTAATTACATGTGGAAATTTGGTTTTAGGACATTTGATTTGAGCGCAATCCTCAAACTTAGGTCAAAAAAGCCATTTAAGCCTTTTCACAGTGAGATCTCTGCGATATGGCCGAGAAATGTAATTTTGATGTTAACTCCCAAACCGCTGCGCAGAAGTCAACCAAACTTCACCCAATAGTGTATTGTATCACAATCTAGTAGTTACATTTGAAAATTTTGTTCTATGACATTTTGTTTGAAAGCAATCATCAAACTTAATTAAAAAAGTCATTTAAGCCTTTTCACAGTGAGATCTATGCGATATGGCCGAGAAATGTAATTTTGATGTTAACTCCCAAACCGCTGCGCAGAAGTCAACCAAACTTCACCCATTAGTGTATTGTATCACAATCTAGTAGTTACATGTGGAAATTTGGTTATTGGACATTTGATTTGAGCGCAATCCTCAAACTTAGGTCAAAAAAGCCATTTAAGCCTTTTCACAGTGAGATCTATGCGATATGGCCGAGAAATGTAATTTTGATGTTAACTCCCAAACCGCTGCGCAGAAGTCAACCAAACTTCACCCAATAGTGTATTGTATCACATTCTAGTAGTTACATTTGAACATTTCGTTCTAGGACATTTGGTTTGAGCGCAATCTTTAAACTTAGGTCAAAAAAGCCATTTAAGCCTTTTCACAGTGAGATCTATGCGATATGGCCGAGAAATGTAATTTTGATGTTAACTCCCAAACCGCTGCGCAGAAGTCAATCAAACTTCACCCAATAGTGTATTGTATCACAATCTAGTAGTTACATTTGAAAATTTTGTTCTAGGACATTTTGTTTGAACGCAATCATCAAACTTAATTAAAAAAGTCATTTAAGCCTTTTCACAGTGAGATCTATGCGATATGGCCGAGAAATGTAATTTTGATGTTAACTCCCAAACCGCTGCGCAGAAGTCAACCAAACTTCACCCAATAGTGTATTGTATCACAATCTAGTAGTTACATTTGGAAATTTGGTTCTTGGACATTTGATTTGAGCGCAATCCTCAAACTTAGGTCAAAAAAGCCATTTAAGCCTTTTCACAGTGAGATCTATGCGATATGGCCGAGAAATGTAATTTTGATGTTAACTCCCAAACCGCTGCGCAGAAGTCAACCAAACTTCACCCAATAGTGTATTGTATCACAATCTAGTAGTTACATTTGAAAATTTTGTTCTAGGACATTTTGTTTGAACGCAATCATCAAACTTAATTAAAAAAGTCATTTAAGCCTTTTCACAGTGAGATCTATGCGATATGGCCGAGAAATGTAATTTTGATGTTAACTCCCAAACCGCTGCGCAGAAGTCAACCAAACTTCACCCATTAGTGTATTGTATCACAATCTAGTAGTTACATGTAGAAATTTGGTTCTAGGACATTTAATTTGAGCGCAATCCTCAAACTTAGGTCAAAAAAGCCATTTAAGCCTTTTCACAGTGAGATCTATGCGATATGGCCGAGAAATGTAATTTTGATGTTAACTCCCAAACCGCTGCGCAGAAGTCAACCAAACTTCACCCAATAGTGTATTTTATCACAATCTAGTAGTTACATTTGAAAATTTTGTTCTAGGACATTTTGTTTGAGCGCAATCATCAAACTTAATTAAAAAAGTCATTTAAGCCTTTTCACAGTGAGATCTATGCGATATGGCCGAGAAATGTAATTTTGATGTTAACTCCCAAACCGCTGCGCAGAAGTCAACCAAACTTCACCCATTAGTGTATTGTATCACAATCTAGTAGTTACATGTGGAAATTAGGTTCTAGGACATTTGATTTGAGCGCAATCCTCAAACTTAGGTCAAAAAAGCCATTTAAGCCTTTTCACAGTGAGATCTATGCGATATGGCCGAGAAATGTAATTTTGATGTTAACTCCCAAACCGCTGCGCAGAAGTCAACCAAACTTCACCCAATAGTGTATTGTATCACATTCTAGTAGTTACATTTGAAAATTTCGTTCTAGGACATTTGGTTTGAGCGCAATCTTTAAACTTAGGTCAAAAAAGCCATTTAAGCCTTTTCACAGTGAGATCTATGCGATATGGCCGAGAAATGTAATTTTGATGTTAACTCCCAAACCGCTGCGCAGAAGTCAATCAAACTTCACCCAATAGTGTATTGTATCACAATCTAGTAGTTACATTTGAAAATTTTGTTCTAGGACATTTTGTTTGAACGCAATCATCAAACTTAATTAAAAAAGTCATTTAAGCCTTTTCACAGTGAGATCTATGCGATATGGCCGAGAAATGTAATTTTGATGTTCACTCCCAAACCGCTGCGCAGAAGTCAACCAAACTTCACCCAATAGTGTATTGTATCACAATCTAGTAGTTACATTTGGAAATTTGGTTCTTGGACATTTGATTTGAGCGCAATCCTCAAACTTAGGTCAAAAAAGCCATTTAAGCCTTTTCACAGTGAGATCTATGCGATATGGCCGAGAAATGTAATTTTGATGTTAACTCCCAAACCGCTGCGCAGAAGTCAACCAAACTTCACCCAATAGTGTATTGTATCACAATCTAGTAGTTACATTTGAAAATTTTGTTCTAGGATATTTTGTTTGAGCGCAATCATCAAACTTAATTAAAAAAGTCATTTAAGCCTTTTCACAGTGAGATCTATGCGATATGGCCGAGAAATGTAATTTTGATGTTAACTCCCAAACCGCTGCGCAGAAGTCAACTAAACTTCACCCAATAGTGTATTGTATCACATTCTAGTAGTTACATTTGAAAATTTCTTTCTAGGACATTTGGTTTGAGCGCAATCATTAAACTTAATTAAAAAAGTCATTTAAGCCTTTTCACAGTGAGATCTATGCGATATGGCCGAGAAATGTAATTTTGATGTTAACTCCCAAACCGCTGCGCAGAAGTCAACCAAACTTCACCCATTAGTGTATTGTATCACAATCTAGTAGTTACATTTGGAAATTTAGTTATAGGACATTTGATTTGAGCGCAATCTTCAAACTTAATTAAAAAAAAGTCATTTAAGCCTTTTCACAGTGAGATCTATGCGATATGGCCGAGAAATGTAATTTTGATGTTCACTCCCAAACCGCTGCGCAGAAGTCAACCAAACTTCAACCATTAGTGTATTGTATCACAATCTAGTAGTTACATGTGGAAACTTGGTTCTAGGACATTTGATTTGAGCGCAATCCTCAAACTTAGGTCAAAAAAGCCATTTAAGCCTTTTCACAGTGAGATCTATGCGATATGGCCGAGAAATGTAATTTTGATGTTAACTCCCAAACCGCTGCGCAGAAGTCAACCAAACTTCACCCAATAGTGTATTGTATCACAATCTAGTAGTTACATTTGAAAATTTTGTTCTAGGATATTTTGTTTGAGCGCAATCATCAAACTTAATTAAAAAAGTCATTTAAGCCTTTTCACAGTGAGATCTATGCGATATGGCCGAGAAATGTAATTTTGATGTTAACTCCCAAACCGCTGCGCAGAAGTCAACCAAACTTCACCCATTAGTGTATTGTATCACAATCTAGTAGTTACATGTAGAAATTTGGTTCTAGGACATTTAATTTGAGCGCAATCCTCAAACTTAGGTCAAAAAAGCCATTTAAGCCTTTTCACAGTGAGATCTATGCGATATGGCCGAGAAATGTAATTTTGATGTTAACTCCCAAACCGCTGCGCAGAAGTCAATCAAACTTCACCCAATAGTGTATTGTATCACATTCTAGTAGTTACATTTGAAAATTTCGTTCTAGGACATTTGGTTTGAGCGCAATCATTAAACTTAGGTCAAAAAAGCCATTTAAGCCTTTTCACAGTGAGATCTATGCGATATGGCCGAGAAATGTAATTTTGATGTTAACTCCCAAACCGCTGCGCAGAAGTCAACTAAACTTCACCCAATAGTGTATTGTATCACATTCTAGTAGTTACATTTGAAAATTTCGTTCTAGGACATTTGGTTTGAGCGCAATCATTAAACTTAATTAAAAAAGTCATTTAAGCCTTTTCACAGTGAGATCTATGCGATATGGCCGAGAAATGTAATTTTGATGTTAACTCCCAAACCGCTGCGCAGAAGTCAACCAAACTTCACCCATTAGTGTATTGTATCACAATCTAGTAATTACATGTGGAAATTTGGTTCTAGGACATTTGATTTGAGCGCAATCCTCAAACTTAGGTCAAAAAAGCCATTTAAGCCTTTTCACAGTGAGATCTCTGCGATATGGCCGAGAAATGTAATTTTGATGTTAACTCCCAAACCGCTGCGCAGAAGTCAACCAAACTTCACCCAATAGTGTATTGTATCACAATCTAGTAGTTACATTTGAAAATTTTGTTCTATGACATTTTGTTTGAACGCAATCATCAAACTTAATTAAAAAAGTCATTTAAGCCTTTTCACAGTGAGATCTATGCGATATGGCCGAGAAATGTAATTTTGATGTTAACTCCCAAACCGCTGCGCAGAAGTCAACCAAACTTCACCCATTAGTGTATTGTATCACAATCTAGTAGTTACATGTGGAAATTTGGTTATTGGACATTTGATTTGAGCGCAATCCTCAAACTTAGGTCAAAAAAGCCATTTAAGCCTTTTCACAGTGAGATCTATGCGATATGGCCGAGAAATGTAATTTTGATGTTAACTCCCAAACCGCTGCGCAGAAGTCAACCAAACTTCACCCATTAGTGTATTGTATCACAATCTAGTAGTTACATGTAGAAATTTGGTTCTAGGACATTTGATTTGAGCGCAATCCTCAAACTTAGGTCAAAAAAGCCATTTAAGCCTTTTCACAGTGAGATCTATGCGATATGGCCGAGAAATGTAATTTTGATGTTAACTCCCAAACCGCTGCGCAGAAGTCAACCAAACTTCACCCAATAGTGTATTGTATCACAATCTAGTAGTTACATTTGAAAATTTTGTTCTAGGATATTTTGTTTGAGCGCAATCATCAAACTTAATTAAAAAAGTCATTTAAGCCTTTTCACAGTGAGATCTATGCGATATGGCCGAGAAATGTAATTTTGATGTTAACTCCCAAACCGCTGCGCAGAAGTCAACCAAACTTCACCCATTAGTGTATTGTATCACAATCTAGTAGTTACATGTAGAAATTTGGTTCTAGGACATTTAATTTGAGCGCAATCCTCAAACTTAGGTCAAAAAAGCCATTTAAGCCTTTTCACAGTGAGATCTATGCGATATGGCCGAGAAATTTAATTTTGATGTTAACTCCCAAACCGCTGCGCAGAAGTCAACCAAACTTCACCCAATAGTGTATTGTATCACAATCTAGTAGTTACATTTGAAAATTTTGTTCTAGGATATTTTGTTTGAGCGCAATCATCAAACTTAATTAAAAAAGTCATTTAAGCCTTTTCACAGTGAGATCTATGCGATATGGCCGAGAAATGTAATTTTGATGTTAACTCCCAAACCGCTGCGCAGAAGTCAACCAAACTTCACCCATTAGTGTATTGTATCACAATCTAGTAGTTACATGTAGAAATTTGGTTCTAGGACATTTAATTTGAGCGCAATCCTCAAACTTAGGTCAAAAAAGCCATTTAAGCCTTTTCACAGTGAGATCTATGCGATATGGCCGAGAAATGTAATTTTGATGTTAACTCCCAAACCGCTGCGCAGAAGTCAATCAAACTTCACCCAATAGTGTATTGTATCACATTCTAGTAGTTACATTTGAAAATTTCGTTCTAGGACATTTGGTTTGAGCGCAATCATTAAACTTAGGTCAAAAAAGCCATTTAAGCCTTTTCACAGTGAGATCTCTGCGATATGGCCGAGAAATGTAATTTTGATGTTAACTCCCAAACCGCTGCGCAGAAGTCAACCAAACTTCACCCAATAGTGTATTGTATCACAATCTAGTAGTTACATTTGAAAATTTTGTTCTATGACATTTTGTTTGAACGCAATCATCAAACTTAATTAAAAAAGTCATTTAAGCCTTTTCACAGTGAGATCTATGCGATATGGCCGAGAAATGTAATTTTGATGTTAACTCCCAAACCGCTGCGCAGAAGTCAACCAAACTTCACCCATTAGTGTATTGTATCACAATCTAGTAGTTACATGTGGAAATTTGGTTATTGGACATTTGATTTGAGCGCAATCCTCAAACTTAGGTCAAAAAAGCCATTTAAGCCTTTTCACAGTGAGATCTATGCGATATGGCCGAGAAATGTAATTTTGATGTTAACTCCCAAACCGCTGCGCAGAAGTCAACCAAACTTCACCCATTAGTGTATTGTATCACAATCTAGTAGTTACATGTAGAAATTTGGTTCTAGGACATTTGATTTGAGCGCAATCCTCAAACTTAGGTCAAAAAAGCCATTTAAGCCTTTTCACAGTGAGATCTATGCGATATGGCCGAGAAATGTAATTTTGATGTTAACTCCCAAACCGCTGCGCAGAAGTCAACCAAACTTCACCCAATAGTGTATTGTATCACAATCTAGTAGTTACATTTGAAAATTTTGTTCTAGGATATTTTGTTTGAGCGCAATCATCAAACTTAATTAAAAAAGTCATTTAAGCCTTTTCACAGTGAGATCTATGCGATATGGCCGAGAAATGTAATTTTGATGTTAACTCCCAAACCGCTGCGCAGAAGTCAACCAAACTTCACCCATTAGTGTATTGTATCACAATCTAGTAGTTACATGTAGAAATTTGGTTCTAGGACATTTAATTTGAGCGCAATCCTCAAACATAGGTCAAAAAAGCCATTTAAGCCTTTTCACAGTGAGATCTATGCG
Organism: Corythoichthys intestinalis; assembly: GCF_030265065.1. Lineage (NCBI taxonomy): Eukaryota > Metazoa > Chordata > Actinopteri > Syngnathiformes > Syngnathidae > Corythoichthys > Corythoichthys intestinalis. The sequence goes on along the minus strand of NW_026651615.1, from coordinate 50,642 downwards.
ATATGGCCGAGAAATGTAATTTTGATGTTAACTCCCAAACCGCTGCGCAGAAGTCAATCAAACTTCACCCAATAGTGTATTGTATCACATTCTAGTAGTTACATTTGAAAATTTCGTTCTAGGACATTTGGTTTGAGCGCAATCATTAAACTTAGGTCAAAAAAGCCATTTAAGCCTTTTCACAGTGAGATCTATGCGATATGGCCGAAAAATGTAATTTTGATGTTAACTCCCAAACCGCTGCGCAGAAGTCAACTAAACTTCACCCAATAGTGTATTGTATCACATTCTAGTAGTTACATTTGAAAATTTTGTTCTATGACATTTTGTTTGAACGCAATCATCAAACTTAATTAAAAAAGTCATTTAAGCCTTTTCACAGTGAGATCTATGCGATATGGCCGAGAAATGTAATTTTGATGTTCACTCCCAAACCGCTGCGCAGAAGTCAACCAAACTTCAACCATTAGTGTATTGTATCACAATCTAGTAGTTACATGTGGAAATTTGGTTCTAGGACATTTGATTTGAGCGCAATCCTCAAACTTAGGTCAAAAAAGCCATTTAAGCCTTTTCACAGTGAGATCTATGCGATATGGCCGAGAAATGTAATTTTGATGTTAACTCCCAAACCGCTGCGCAGAAGTCAACCAAACTTCACCCAATAGTGTATTGTATCACAATCTAGTAGTTACATTTGAAAATTTTGTTCTAGGATATTTTGTTTGAGCGCAATCATCAAACTTAATTAAAAAAGTCATTTAAGCCTTTTCACAGTGAGATCTATGCGATATGGCCGAGAAATGTAATTTTGATGTTAACTCCCAAACCGCTGCGCAGAAGTCAACCAAACTTCACCCATTAGTGTATTGTATCACAATCTAGTAGTTACATGTAGAAATTTGGTTCTAGGACATTTAATTTGAGCGCAATCCTCAAACTTAGGTCAAAAAAGCCATTTAAGCCTTTTCACAGTGAGATCTATGCGATATGGCCGAGAAATGTAATTTTGATGTTAACTCCCAAACCGCTGCGCAGAAGTCAATCAAACTTCACCCAATAGTGTATTGTATCACATTCTAGTAGTTACATTTGAAAATTTCGTTCTAGGACATTTGGTTTGAGCGCAATCATTAAACTTAGGTCAAAAAAGCCATTTAAGCCTTTTCACAGTGAGATCTATGCGATATGGCCGAGAAATGTAATTTTGATGTTAACTCCCAAACCGCTGCGCAGAAGTCAACTAAACTTCACCCAATAGTGTATTGTATCACATTCTAGTAGTTACATTTGAAAATTTTGTTCTATGACATTTTGTTTGAACGCAATCATCAAACTTAATTAAAAAAGTCATTTAAGCCTTTTCACAGTGAGATCTATGCGATATGGCCGAGAAATGTAATTTTGATGTTCACTCCCAAACCGCTGCGCAGAAGTCAACCAAACTTCAACCATTAGTGTATTGTATCACAATCTAGTAGTTACATGTGGAAATTTGGTTCTAGGACATTTGATTTGAGCGCAATCCTCAAACTTAGGTCAAAAAAGCCATTTAAGCCTTTTCACAGTGAGATCTATGCGATATGGCCGAGAAATGTAATTTTGATGTTAACTCCCAAACCGCTGCGCAGAAGTCAACCAAACTTCAACCATTAGTGTATTGTATCACAATCTAGTAGTTACATGTGGAAATTTGGTTCTAGGACATTTGATTTGAGCGCAATCCTCAAACTTAGGTCAAAAAAGCCATTTAAGCCTTTTCACAGTGAGATCTATGCGATATGGCCGAGAAATGTAATTTTGATGTTAACTCCCAAACCGCTGCGCAGAAGTCAATCAAACTTCACCCAATAGTGTATTGTATCACATTCTAGTAGTTACATTTGAAAATTTCGTTCTAGGACATTTGGTTTGAGCGCAATCATTAAACTTAGGTCAAAAAAGCCATTTAAGCCTTTTCACAGTGAGATCTATGCGATATGGCCGAGAAATGTAATTTTGATGTTAACTCCCAAACCGCTGCGCAGAAGTCAACTAAACTTCACCCAATAGTGTATTGTATCACATTCTAGTAGTTACATTTGAAAATTTCGTTCTAGGACATTTGGTTTGAGCGCAATCATTAAACTTAATTAAAAAAGTCATTTAAGCCTTTTCACAGTGAGATCTATGCGATATGGCCGAGAAATGTAATTTTGATGTTAACTCCCAAACCGCTGCGCAGAAGTCAACCAAACTTCACCCATTAGTGTATTGTATCACAATCTAGTAATTACATGTGGAAATTTGGTTCTAGGACATTTGATTTGAGCGCAATCCTCAAACTTAGGTCAAAAAAGCCATTTAAGCCTTTTCACAGTGAGATCTATGCGATATGGCCGAGAAATGTAATTTTGATGTTAACTCCCAAACCGCTGCGCAGAAGTCAACCAAACTTCACCCATTAGTGTATTGTATCACAATCTAGTAGTTACATGTGGAAATTTGGTTCTAGGACATTTGATTTGAGCGCAATCCTCAAACTTAGTTCAAAAAAGCCATTTAAGCCTTTTCACAGTGAGATCTATGCGATATGGCCGAGAAATGTAATTTTGATGTTAACTCCCAAACCGCTGCGCAGAAGTCAACCAAACTTCACCCAATAGTGTATTGTATCACAATCTAGTAGTTACATTTGAAAATTTTGTTCTAGGATATTTTGTTTGAGCGCAATCATCAAACTTAATTAAAAAAGTCATTTAAGCCTTTTCACAGTGAGATCTATGCGATATGGCCGAGAAATGTAATTTTGATGTTAACTCCCAAACCGCTGCGCAGAAGTCAACCAAACTTCACCCATTAGTGTATTGTATAACAATCTAGTAATTACATGTGGAAATTTGGTTCTAGGACATTTGATTTGAGCGCAATCCTCAAACTTAGGTCAAAAAAGCCATTTAAGCCTTTTCACAGTGAGATCTCTGCGATATGGCCGAGAAATGTAATTTTGATGTTAACTCCCAAACCGCTGCGCAGAAGTCAACCAAACTTCACCCATTAGTGTATTGTATAACAATCTAGTAATTACATGTGGAAATTTGGTTCTAGGACATTTGATTTGAGCGCAATCCTCAAACTTAGGTCAAAAAAGCCATTTAAGCCTTTTCACAGTGAGATCTATGCGATATGGCCGAGAAATGTAATTTTGATGTTAACTCCCAAACCGCTGCGCAGAAGTCAACCAAACTTCACCCAATAGTGTATTGTATCACAATCTAGTAGTTACATTTGAAAATTTTGTTCTAGGATATTTTGTTTGAGCGCAATCATCAAACTTAATTAAAAAAGTCATTTAAGCCTTTTCACAGTGAGATCTATGCGATATGGCCGAGAAATGTAATTTTGATGTTAACTCCCAAACCGCTGCGCAGAAGTCAACCAAACTTCACCCATTAGTGTATTGTATCACAATCTAGTAGTTACATGTAGAAATTTGGTTCTAGGACATTTAATTTGAGCGCAATCCTCAAACTTAGGTCAAAAAAGCCATTTAAGCCTTTTCACAGTGAGATCTATGCGATATGGCCGAGAAATGTAATTTTGATGTTAACTCCCAAACCGCTGCGCAGAAGTCAACTAAACTTCACCCAATAGTGTATTGTATCACATTCTAGTAGTTACATTTGAAAATTTCGTTCTAGGACATTTGGTTTGAGCGCAATCATTAAACTTAATTAAAAAAGTCATTTAAGCCTTTTCACAGTGAGATCTATGCGATATGGCCGAGAAATGTAATTTTGATGTTAACTCCCAAACCGCTGCGCAGAAGTCAACCAAACTTCACCCATTAGTGTATTGTATCACAATCTAGTAATTACATGTGGAAATTTGGTTCTAGGACATTTGATTTGAGCGCAATCCTCAAACTTAGGTCAAAAAAGCCATTTAAGCCTTTTCACAGTGAGATCTATGCGATATGGCCGAGAAATGTAATTTTGATGTTAACTCCCAAACCGCTGCGCAGAAGTCAACCAAACTTCACCCATTAGTGTATTGTATCACAATCTAGTAGTTACATGTGGAAATTTGGTTCTAGGACATTTGATTTGAGCGCAATCCTCAAACTTAGGTCAAAAAAGCCATTTAAGCCTTTTCACAGTGAGATCTATGCGATATGGCCGAGAAATGTAATTTTGATGTTAACTCCCAAACCGCTGCGCAGAAGTCAACCAAACTTCACCCAATAGTGTATTGTATCACAATCTAGTAGTTACATTTGAAAATTTTGTTCTAGGATATTTTGTTTGAGCGCAATCATCAAACTTAATTAAAAAAGTCATTTAAGCCTTTTCACAGTGAGATCTATGCGATATGGCCGAGAAATGTAATTTTGATGTTAACTCCCAAACCGCTGCGCAGAAGTCAACCAAACTTCACCCATTAGTGTATTGTATAACAATCTAGTAATTACATGTGGAAATTTGGTTCTAGGACATTTGATTTGAGCGCAATCCTCAAACTTAGGTCAAAAAAGCCATTTAAGCCTTTTCACAGTGAGATCTCTGCGATATGGCCGAGAAATGTAATTTTGATGTTAACTCCCAAACCGCTGCGCAGAAGTCAACCAAACTTCACCCAATAGTGTATTGTATCACAATCTAGTAGTTACATTTGAAAATTTTGTTCTATGACATTTTGTTTGAACGCAATCATCAAACTTAATTAAAAAAGTCATTTAAGCCTTTTCACAGTGAGATCTATGCGATATGGCCGAGAAATGTAATTTTGATGTTAACTCCCAAACCGCTGCGCAGAAGTCAACCAAACTTCACCCATTAGTGTATTGTATCACAATCTAGTAGTTACATGTGGAAATTTGGTTATTGGACATTTGATTTGAGCGCAATCCTCAAACTTAGGTCAAAAAAGCCATTTAAGCCTTTTCACAGTGAGATCTATGCGATATGGCCGAGAAATGTAATTTTGATGTTAACTCCCAAACCGCTGCGCAGAAGTCAACCAAACTTCACCCAATAGTGTATTGTATCACATTCTAGTAGTTACATTTGAAAATTTCGTTCTAGGACATTTGGTTTGAGCGCAATCTTTAAACTTAGGTCAAAAAAGCCATTTAAGCCTTTTCACAGTGAGATCTATGCGATATGGCCGAGAAATGTAATTTTGATGTTAACTCCCAAACCGCTGCGCAGAAGTCAATCAAACTTCACCCAATAGTGTATTGTATCACAATCTAGTAGTTACATGTGGAAATTTGGTTCTAGGACATTTGATTTGAGCGCAATCCTCAAACTTAGGTCAAAAAAGCCATTTAAGCCTTTTCACAGTGAGATCTATGCGATATGGCCGAGAAATGTAATTTTGATGTTAACTCCCAAACCGCTGCGCAGAAGTCAACCAAACTTCACCCAATAGTGTATTGTATCACAATCTAGTAGTTACATTTGAAAATTTTGTTCTAGGATATTTTGTTTGAGCGCAATCATCAAACTTAATTAAAAAAGTCATTTAAGCCTTTTCACAGTGAGATCTATGCGATATGGCCGAGAAATGTAATTTTGATGTTAACTCCCAAACCGCTGCGCAGAAGTCAACCAAACTTCACCCATTAGTGTATTGTATCACAATCTAGTAGTTACATGTAGAAATTTGGTTCTAGGACATTTAATTTGAGCGCAATCCTCAAACTTAGGTCAAAAAAGCCATTTAAGCCTTTTCACAGTGAGATCTATGCGATATGGCCGAGAAATGTAATTTTGATGTTAACTCCCAAACCGCTGCGCAGAAGTCAATCAAACTTCACCCAATAGTGTATTGTATCACATTCTAGTAGTTACATTTGAAAATTTCGTTCTAGGACATTTGGTTTGAGCGCAATCATTAAACTTAGGTCAAAAAAGCCATTTAAGCCTTTTCACAGTGAGATCTATGCGATATGGCCGAGAAATGTAATTTTGATGTTAACTCCCAAACCGCTGCGCAGAAGTCAACTAAACTTCACCCAATAGTGTATTGTATCACATTCTAGTAGTTACATTTGAAAATTTCGTTCTAGGACATTTGGTTTGAGCGCAATCATTAAACTTAATTAAAAAAGTCATTTAAGCCTTTTCACAGTGAGATCTATGCGATATGGCCGAGAAATGTAATTTTGATGTTAACTCCCAAACCGCTGCGCAGAAGTCAACCAAACTTCACCCATTAGTGTATTGTATCACAATCTAGTAATTACATGTGGAAATTTGGTTCTAGGACATTTGATTTGAGCGCAATCCTCAAACTTAGGTCAAAAAAGCCATTTAAGCCTTTTCACAGTGAGATCTATGCGATATGGCCGAGAAATGTAATTTTGATGTTAACTCCCAAACCGCTGCGCAGAAGTCAACCAAACTTCACCCATTAGTGTATTGTATCACAATCTAGTAGTTACATGTGGAAATTTGGTTCTAGGACATTTGATTTGAGCGCAATCCTCAAACTTAGGTCAAAAAAGCCATTTAAGCCTTTTCACAGTGAGATCTATGCGATATGGCCGAGAAATGTAATTTTGATGTTAACTCCCAAACCGCTGCGCAGAAGTCAACCAAACTTCACCCAATAGTGTATTGTATCACAATCTAGTAGTTACATTTGAAAATTTTGTTCTAGGATATTTTGTTTGAGCGCAATCATCAAACTTAATTAAAAAAGTCATTTAAGCCTTTTCACAGTGAGATCTATGCGATATGGCCGAGAAATGTAATTTTGATGTTAACTCCCAAACCGCTGCGCAGAAGTCAACCAAACTTCACCCATTAGTGTATTGTATAACAATCTAGTAATTACATGTGGAAATTTGGTTCTAGGACATTTGATTTGAGCGCAATCCTCAAACTTAGGTCAAAAAAGCCATTTAAGCCTTTTCACAGTGAGATCTCTGCGATATGGCCGAGAAATGTAATTTTGATGTTAACTCCCAAACCGCTGCGCAGAAGTCAACCAAACTTCACCCATTAGTGTATTGTATAACAATCTAGTAATTACATGTGGAAATTTGGTTCTAGGACATTTGATTTGAGCGCAATCCTCAAACTTAGGTCAAAAAAGCCATTTAAGCCTTTTCACAGTGAGATCTATGCGATATGGCCGAGAAATGTAATTTTGATGTTAACTCCCAAACCGCTGCGCAGAAGTCAACCAAACTTCACCCAATAGTGTATTGTATCACAATCTAGTAGTTACATTTGAAAATTTTGTTCTAGGATATTTTGTTTGAGCGCAATCATCAAACTTAATTAAAAAAGTCATTTAAGCCTTTTCACAGTGAGATCTATGCGATATGGCCGAGAAATGTAATTTTGATGTTAACTCCCAAACCGCTGCGCAGAAGTCAACCAAACTTCACCCATTAGTGTATTGTATCACAATCTAGTAGTTACATGTAGAAATTTGGTTCTAGGACATTTAATTTGAGCGCAATCCTCAAACTTAGGTCAAAAAAGCCATTTAAGCCTTTTCACAGTGAGATCTATGCGATATGGCCGAGAAATGTAATTTTGATGTTAACTCCCAAACCGCTGCGCAGAAGTCAATCAAACTTCACCCAATAGTGTATTGTATCACATTCTAGTAGTTACATTTGAAAATTTCGTTCTAGGACATTTGGTTTGAGCGCAATCATTAAACTTAGGTCAAAAAAGCCATTTAAGCCTTTTCACAGTGAGATCTATGCGATATGGCCGAGAAATGTAATTTTGATGTTAACTCCCAAACCGCTGCGCAGAAGTCAACTAAACTTCACCCAATAGTGTATTGTATCACATTCTAGTAGTTACATTTGAAAATTTCGTTCTAGGACATTTGGTTTGAGCGCAATCATTAAACTTAATTAAAAAAGTCATTTAAGCCTTTTCACAGTGAGATCTATGCGATATGGCCGAGAAATGTAATTTTGATGTTAACTCCCAAACCGCTGCGCAGAAGTCAACCAAACTTCACCCATTAGTGTATTGTATCACAATCTAGTAATTACATGTGGAAATTTGGTTCTAGGACATTTGATTTGAGCGCAATCCTCAAACTTAGGTCAAAAAAGCCATTTAAGCCTTTTCACAGTGAGATCTCTGCGATATGGCCGAGAAATGTAATTTTGATGTTAACTCCCAAACCGCTGCGCAGAAGTCAACCAAACTTCACCCAATAGTGTATTGTATCACAATCTAGTAGTTACATTTGAAAATTTTGTTCTATGACATTTTGTTTGAACGCAATCATCAAACTTAATTAAAAAAGTCATTTAAGCCTTTTCACAGTGAGATCTATGCGATATGGCCGAGAAATGTAATTTTGATGTTAACTCCCAAACCGCTGCGCAGAAGTCAACCAAACTTCACCCATTAGTGTATTGTATCACAATCTAGTAGTTACATGTGGAAATTTGGTTATTGGACATTTGATTTGAGCGCAATCCTCAAACTTAGGTCAAAAAAGCCATTTAAGCCTTTTCACAGTGAGATCTATGCGATATGGCCGAGAAATGTAATTTTGATGTTAACTCCCAAACCGCTGCGCAGAAGTCAACCAAACTTCACCCAATAGTGTATTGTATCACATTCTATTAGTTACATTTGAAAATTTCGTTCTAGGACATTTGGTTTGAGCGCAATCTTTAAACTTAGGTCAAAAAAGCCATTTAAGCCTTTTCACAGTGAGATCTATGCGATATGGCCGAGAAATGTAATTTTGATGTTAACTCCCAAACCGCTGCGCAGAAGTCAATCAAACTTCACCCAATAGTGTATTGTATCACAATCTAGTAGTTACATTTGAAAATTTTGTTCTAGGACATTTTGTTTGAACGCAATCATCAAACTTAATTAAAAAAGTCATTTAAGCCTTTTCACAGTGAGATCTATGCGATATGGCCGAGAAATGTAATTTTGATGTTAACTCCCAAACCGCTGCGCAGAAGTCAACCAAACTTCACCCAATAGTGTATTGTATCACAATCTAGTAGTTACATTTGGAAATTTGGTTCTTGGACATTTGATTTGAGCGCAATCCTCAAACTTAGGTCAAAAAAAGCCATTTAAGCCTTTTCACAGTGAGATCTATGCGATATGGCCGAGAAATGTAATTTTGATGTTAACTCCCAAACCGCTGCGCAGAAGTCAATCAAACTTCACCCAATAGTGTATTGTATCACATTCTAGTAGTTACATTTCAAAATTTCGTTCTAGGACATTTGGTTTGAGCGCAATCATTAAACTTAGGTCAAAAAAGCCATTTAAGCCTTTTCACAGTGAGATCTATGCGATATGGCCGAGAAATGTAATTTTGATGTTAACTCCCAAACCGCTGCGCAGAAGTCAATCAAACTTCACCCAATAGTGTATTGTATCACATTCTAGTAGTTACATTTGAAAATTTCGTTCTAGGACATTTGGTTTGAGCGCAATCATTAAACTTAGGTCAAAAAAGCCATTTAAGCCTTTTCACAGTGAGATCTATGCGATATGGCCGAGAAATGTAATTTTGATGTTAACTCCCAAACCGCTGCGCAGAAGTCAACTAAACTTCACCCAATAGTGTATTGTATCACATTCTAGTAGTTACATTTGAAAATTTCGTTCTAGGACATTTGGTTTGAGCGCAATCATTAAACTTAATTAAAAAAGTCATTTAAGCCTTTTCACAGTGAGATCTATGCGATATGGCCGAGAAATGTAATTTTGATGTTAACTCCCAAACCGCTGCGCAGAAGTCAACCAAACTTCACCCATTAGTGTATTTAATCACAATCTAGTAATTACATGTGGAAATTTGGTTCTAGGACATTTGATTTGAGCGCAATCCTCAAACTTAGGTCAAAAAAGCCATTTAAGCCTTTTCACAGTGAGATCTCTGCGATATGGCCGAGAAATGTAATTTTGATGTTAACTCCCAAACCGCTGCGCAGAAGTCAACCAAACTTCACCCAATAGTGTATTGTATCACAATCTAGTAGTTACATTTGAAAATTTTGTTCTATGACATTTTGTTTGAACGCAATCATCAAACTTAATTAAAAAAGTCATTTAAGCCTTTTCACAGTGAGATCTATGCGATATGGCCGAGAAATGTAATTTTGATGTTAACTCCCAAACCGCTGCTCAGAAGTCAACCAAACTTCACCCATTAGTGTATTGTATCACAATCTAGTAGTTACATGTGGAAATTTGGTTATTGGACATTTGATTTGAGCGCAATCCTCAAACTTAGGTCAAAAAAGCCATTTAAGCCTTTTCACAGTGAGATCTATGCGATATGGCCGAGAAATGTAATTTTGATGTTAACTCCCAAACCGCTGCGCAGAAGTCAACCAAACTTCACCCATTAGTGTATTGTATCACAATCTAGTAGTTACATGTAGAAATTTGGTTCTAGGACATTTAATTTGAGCGCAATCCTCAAACTTAGGTCAAAAAAGCCATTTAAGCCTTTTCACAGTGAGATCTATGCGATATGGCCGAGAAATGTAATTTTGATGTTAACTCCCAAACCGCTGCGCAGAAGTCAATCAAACTTCACCCAATAGTGTATTGTATCACATTCTAGTAGTTACATTTGAAAATTTCGTTCTAGGACATTTGGTTTGAGCGCAATCATTAAACTTAGGTCAAAAAAGCCATTTAAGCCTTTTCACAGTGAGATCTATGCGATATGGCCGAGAAATGTAATTTTGATGTTAACTCCCAAACCGCTGCGCAGAAGTCAACTAAACTTCACCCAATAGTGTATTGTATCACATTCTAGTAGTTACATTTGAAAATTTCGTTCTAGGACATTTGGTTTGAGCGCAATCATTAAACTTAATTAAAAAAGTCATTTAAGCCTTTTCACAGTGAGATCTATGCGATATGGCCGAGAAATGTAATTTTGATGTTAACTCCCAAACCGCTGCGCAGAAGTCAACCAAACTTCACCCATTAGTGTATTGTATCACAATCTAGTAATTACATGTGGAAATTTGGTTCTAGGACATTTGATTTGAGCGCAATCCTCAAACTTAGGTCAAAAAAGCCATTTAAGCCTTTTCACAGTGAGATCTCTGCGATATGGCCGAGAAATGTAATTTTGATGTTAACTCCCAAACCGCTGCGCAGAAGTCAACCAAACTTCACCCAATAGTGTATTGTATCACAATCTAGTAGTTACATTTGAAAATTTTGTTCTATGACATTTTGTTTGAACGCAATCATCAAACTTAATTAAAAAAGTCATTTAAGCCTTTTCACAGTGAGATCTATGCGATATGGCCGAGAAATGTAATTTTGATGTTAACTCCCAAACCGCTGCGCAGAAGTCAACCAAACTTCACCCATTAGTGTATTGTATCACAATCTAGTAGTTACATGTGGAAATTTGGTTATTGGACATTTGATTTGAGCGCAATCCTCAAACTTAGGTCAAAAAAGCCATTTAAGCCTTTTCACAGTGAGATCTATGCGATATGGCCGAGAAATGTAATTTTGATGTTAACTCCCAAACCGCTGCGCAGAAGTCAACCAAACTTCACCCATTAGTGTATTGTATCACAATCTAGTAGTTACATGTAGAAATTTGGTTCTAGGACATTTGATTTGAGCGCAATCCTCAAACTTAGGTCAAAAAAGCCATTTAAGCCTTTTCACAGTGAGATCTATGCGATATGGCCGAGAAATGTAATTTTGATGTTAACTCCCAAACCGCTGCGCAGAAGTCAACCAAACTTCACCCAATAGTGTATTGTATCACAATCTAGTAGTTACATTTGAAAATTTTGTTCTAGGATATTTTGTTTGAGCGCAATCATCAAACTTAATTAAAAAAGTCATTTAAGCCTTTTCACAGTGAGATCTATGCGATATGGCCGAGAAATGTAATTTTGATGTTAACTCCCAAACCGCTGCGCAGAAGTCAACCAAACTTCACCCATTAGTGTATTGTATCACAATCTAGTAGTTACATGTAGAAATTTGGTTCTAGGACATTTAATTTGAGCGCAATCCTCAAACTTAGGTCAAAAAAGCCATTTAAGCCTTTTCACAGTGAGATCTATGCGATATGGCCGAGAAATTTAATTTTGATGTTAACTCCCAAACCGCTGCGCAGAAGTCAACCAAACTTCACCCAATAGTGTATTGTATCACAATCTAGTAGTTACATTTGAAAATTTTGTTCTAGGATATTTTGTTTGAGCGCAATCATCAAACTTAATTAAAAAAGTCATTTAAGCCTTTTCACAGTGAGATCTATGCGATATGGCCGAGAAATGTAATTTTGATGTTAACTCCCAAACCGCTGCGCAGAAGTCAACCAAACTTCACCCATTAGTGTATTGTATCACAATCTAGTAGTTACATGTAGAAATTTGGTTCTAGGACATTTAATTTGAGCGCAATCCTCAAACTTAGGTCAAAAAAGCCATTTAAGCCTTTTCACAGTGAGATCTATGCGATATGGCCGAGAAATGTAATTTTGATGTTAACTCCCAAACCGCTGCGCAGAAGTCAATCAAACTTCACCCAATAGTGTATTGTATCACATTCTAGTAGTTACATTTGAAAATTTCGTTCTAGGACATTTGGTTTGAGCGCAATCATTAAACTTAGGTCAAAAAACCCATTTAAGCCTTTTCACAGTGAGATCTCTGCGATATGGCCGAGAAATGTAATTTTGATGTTAACTCCCAAACCGCTGCGCAGAAGTCAACCAAACTTCACCCAATAGTGTATTGTATCACATTCTAGTAGTTACATTTGAAAATTTCGTTCTAGGACATTTGGTTTGAGCGCAATCATTAAACTTAGGTCAAAAAAGCCATTTAAGCCTTTTCACAGTGAGATCTATGCGATATGGCCGAGAAATGTAATTTTGATGTTAACTCCCAAACCGCTGCGCAGAAGTCAACTAAACTTCACCCAATAGTGTATTGTATCACATTCTAGTAGTTACATTTGAAAATTTCGTTCTAGGACATTTGGTTTGAGCGCAATCATTAAACTTAATTAAAAAAGTCATTTAAGCCTTTTCACAGTGAGATCTATGCGATATGGCCGAGAAATGTAATTTTGATGTTAACTCCCAAACCGCTGCGCAGAAGTCAACCAAACTTCACCCATTAGTGTATTTAATCACAATCTAGTAATTACATGTGGAAATTTGGTTCTAGGACATTTGATTTGAGCGCAATCCTCAAACTTAGGTCAAAAAAGCCATTTAAGCCTTTTCACAGTGAGATCTCTGCGATATGGCCGAGAAATGTAATTTTGATGTTAACTCCCAAACCGCTGCGCAGAAGTCAACCAAACTTCACCCAATAGTGTATTGTATCACAATCTAGTAGTTACATTTGAAAATTTTGTTCTATGACATTTTGTTTGAACGCAATCATCAAACTTAATTAAAAAAGTCATTTAAGCCTTTTCACAGTGAGATCTATGCGATATGGCCGAGAAATGTAATTTTGATGTTAACTCCCAAACCGCTGCTCAGAAGTCAACCAAACTTCACCCATTAGTGTATTGTATCACAATCTAGTAGTTACATGTGGAAATTTGGTTATTGGACATTTGATTTGAGCGCAATCCTCAAACTTAGGTCAAAAAAGCCATTTAAGCCTTTTCACAGTGAGATCTATGCGATATGGCCGAGAAATGTAATTTTGATGTTAACTCCCAAACCGCTGCGCAGAAGTCAACCAAACTTCACCCATTAGTGTATTGTATCACAATCTAGTAGTTACATGTAGAAATTTGGTTCTAGGACATTTAATTTGAGCGCAATCCTCAAACTTAGGTCAAAAAAGCCATTTAAGCCTTTTCACAGTGAGATCTATGCGATATGGCCGAGAAATGTAATTTTGATGTTAACTCCCAAACCGCTGCGCAGAAGTCAATCAAACTTCACCCAATAGTGTATTGTATCACATTCTAGTAGTTACATTTGAAAATTTCGTTCTAGGACATTTGGTTTGAGCGCAATCATTAAACTTAGGTCAAAAAAGCCATTTAAGCCTTTTCACAGTGAGATCTATGCGATATGGCCGAGAAATGTAATTTTGATGTTAACTCCCAAACCGCTGCGCAGAAGTCAACTAAACTTCACCCAATAGTGTATTGTATCACATTCTAGTAGTTACATTTGAAAATTTCGTTCTAGGACATTTGGTTTGAGCGCAATCATTAAACTTAATTAAAAAAGTCATTTAAGCCTTTTCACAGTGAGATCTATGCGATATGGCCGAGAAATGTAATTTTGATGTTAACTCCCAAACCGCTGCGCAGAAGTCAACCAAACTTCACCCATTAGTGTATTGTATCACAATCTAGTAATTACATGTGGAAATTTGGTTCTAGGACATTTGATTTGAGCGCAATCCTCAAACTTAGGTCAAAAAAGCCATTTAAGCCTTTTCACAGTGAGATCTCTGCGATATGGCCGAGAAATGTAATTTTGATGTTAACTCCCAAACCGCTGCGCAGAAGTCAACCAAACTTCACCCAATAGTGTATTGTATCACAATCTAGTAGTTACATTTGAAAATTTTGTTCTATGACATTTTGTTTGAACGCAATCATCAAACTTAATTAAAAAAGTCATTTAAGCCTTTTCACAGTGAGATCTATGCGATATGGCCGAGAAATGTAATTTTGATGTTAACTCCCAAACCGCTGCGCAGAAGTCAACCAAACTTCACCCATTAGTGTATTGTATCACAATCTAGTAGTTACATGTGGAAATTTGGTTATTGGACATTTGATTTGAGCGCAATCCTCAAACTTAGGTCAAAAAAGCCATTTAAGCCTTTTCACAGTGAGATCTATGCGATATGGCCGAGAAATGTAATTTTGATGTTAACTCCCAAACCGCTGCGCAGAAGTCAACCAAACTTCACCCATTAGTGTATTGTATCACAATCTAGTAGTTACATGTAGAAATTTGGTTCTAGGACATTTGATTTGAGCGCAATCCTCAAACTTAGGTCAAAAAAGCCATTTAAGCCTTTTCACAGTGAGATCTATGCGATATGGCCGAGAAATGTAATTTTGATGTTAACTCCCAAACCGCTGCGCAGAAGTCAACCAAACTTCACCCAATAGTGTATTGTATCACAATCTAGTAGTTACATTTGAAAATTTTGTTCTAGGATATTTTGTTTGAGCGCAATCATCAAACTTAATTAAAAAAGTCATTTAAGCCTTTTCACAGTGAGATCTATGCGATATGGCCGAGAAATGTAATTTTGATGTTAACTCCCAAACCGCTGCGCAGAAGTCAACCAAACTTCACCCATTAGTGTATTGTATCACAATCTAGTAGTTACATGTAGAAATTTGGTTCTAGGACATTTAATTTGAGCGCAATCCTCAAACTTAGGTCAAAAAAGCCATTTAAGCCTTTTCACAGTGAGATCTATGCGATATGGCCGAGAAATTTAATTTTGATGTTAACTCCCAAACCGCTGCGCAGAAGTCAACCAAACTTCACCCAATAGTGTATTGTATCACAATCTAGTAGTTACATTTGAAAATTTTGTTCTAGGATATTTTGTTTGAGCGCAATCATCAAACTTAATTAAAAAAGTCATTTAAGCCTTTTCACAGTGAGATCTATGCGATATGGCCGAGAAATGTAATTTTGATGTTAACTCCCAAACCGCTGCGCAGAAGTCAACCAAACTTCACCCATTAGTGTATTGTATCACAATCTAGTAGTTACATGTAGAAATTTGGTTCTAGGACATTTAATTTGAGCGCAATCCTCAAACTTAGGTCAAAAAAGCCATTTAAGCCTTTTCACAGTGAGATCTATGCGATATGGCCGAGAAATGTAATTTTGATGTTAACTCCCAAACCGCTGCGCAGAAGTCAATCAAACTTCACCCAATAGTGTATTGTATCACATTCTAGTAGTTACATTTGAAAATTTCGTTCTAGGACATTTGGTTTGAGCGCAATCATTAAACTTAGGTCAAAAAACCCATTTAAGCCTTTTCACAGTGAGATCTCTGCGATATGGCCGAGAAATGTAATTTTGATGTTAACTCCCAAACCGCTGCGCAGAAGTCAACCAAACTTCACCCAATAGTGTATTGTATCACAATCTAGTAGTTACATTTGAAAATTTTGTTCTATGACATTTTGTTTGAACGCAATCATCAAACTTAATTAAAAAAGTCATTTAAGCCTTTTCACAGTGAGATCTATGCGATATGGCCGAGAAATGTAATTTTGATGTTAACTCCCAAACCGCTGCGCAGAAGTCAACCAAACTTCACCCATTAGTGTATTGTATCACAATCTAGTAGTTACATGTGGAAATTTGGTTATTGGACATTTGATTTGAGCGCAATCCTCAAACTTAGGTCAAAAAAGCCATTTAAGCCTTTTCACAGTGAGATCTATGCGATATGGCCGAGAAATGTAATTTTGATGTTAACTCCCAAACCGCTGCGCAGAAGTCAACCAAACTTCACCCATTAGTGTATTGTATCACAATCTAGTAGTTACATGTAGAAATTTGGTTCTAGGACATTTGATTTGAGCGCAATCCTCAAACTTAGGTCAAAAAAGCCATTTAAGCCTTTTCACAGTGAGATCTATGCGATATGGCCGAGAAATGTAATTTTG
Source organism: Corythoichthys intestinalis (assembly GCF_030265065.1). NCBI lineage: Eukaryota > Metazoa > Chordata > Actinopteri > Syngnathiformes > Syngnathidae > Corythoichthys > Corythoichthys intestinalis. The sequence goes on along the minus strand of NW_026651615.1, from coordinate 34,014 downwards.
ATGTTAACTCCCAAACCGCTGCGCAGAAGTCAACCAAACTTCACCCAATAGTGTATTGTATCACAATCTAGTAGTTACATTTGAAAATTTTGTTCTAGGATATTTTGTTTGAGCGCAATCATCAAACTTAATTAAAAAAGTCATTTAAGCCTTTTCACAGTGAGATCTATGCGATATGGCCGAGAAATGTAATTTTGATGTTAACTCCCAAACCGCTGCGCAGAAGTCAACCAAACTTCACCCATTAGTGTATTGTATCACAATCTAGTAGTTACATGTAGAAATTTGGTTCTAGGACATTTAATTTGAGCGCAATCCTCAAACATAGGTCAAAAAAGCCATTTAAGCCTTTTCACAGTGAGATCTATGCGATATGGCCGAGAAATGTAATTTTGATGTTAACTCCCAAACCGCTGCGCAGAAGTCAATCAAACTTCACCCAATAGTGTATTGTATCACATTCTAGTAGTTACATTTGAAAATTTCGTTCTAGGACATTTGGTTTGAGCGCAATCATTAAACTTAGGTCAAAAAAGCCATTTAAGCCTTTTCACAGTGAGATCTATGCGATATGGCCGAGAAATGTAATTTTGATGTTAACTCCCAAACCGCTGCGCAGAAGTCAACTAAACTTCACCCAATAGTGTATTGTATCACATTCTAGTAGTTACATTTGAAAATTTTGTTCTATGACATTTTGTTTGAACGCAATCATCAAACTTAATTAAAAAAGTCATTTAAGCCTTTTCACAGTGAGATCTATGCGATATGGCCGAGAAATGTAATTTTGATGTTCACTCCCAAACCGCTGCGCAGAAGTCAACCAAACTTCAACCATTAGTGTATTGTATCACAATCTAGTAGTTACATGTGGAAATTTGGTTCTAGGACATTTGATTTGAGCGCAATCCTCAAACTTAGGTCAAAAAAGCCATTTAAGCCTTTTCACAGTGAGATCTATGCGATATGGCCGAGAAATGTAATTTTGATGTTAACTCCCAAACCGCTGCGCAGAAGTCAACCAAACTTCACCCAATAGTGTATTGTATCACAATCTAGTAGTTACATTTGAAAATTTTGTTCTAGGATATTTTGTTTGAGCGCAATCATCAAACTTAATTAAAAAAGTCATTTAAGCCTTTTCACAGTGAGATCTATGCGATATGGCCGAGAAATGTAATTTTGATGTTAACTCCCAAACCGCTGCGCAGAAGTCAACCAAACTTCACCCATTAGTGTATTGTATCACAATCTAGTAGTTACATGTAGAAATTTGGTTCTAGGACATTTAATTTGAGCGCAATCCTCAAACTTAGGTCAAAAAAGCCATTTAAGCCTTTTCACAGTGAGATCTATGCGATATGGCCGAGAAATGTAATTTTGATGTTAACTCCCAAACCGCTGCGCAGAAGTCAATCAAACTTCACCCAATAGTGTATTGTATCACATTCTAGTAGTTACATTTGAAAATTTCGTTCTAGGACATTTGGTTTGAGCGCAATCATTAAACTTAGGTCAAAAAAGCCATTTAAGCCTTTTCACAGTGAGATCTATGCGATATGGCCGAGAAATGTAATTTTGATGTTAACTCCCAAACCGCTGCGCAGAAGTCAACTAAACTTCACCCAATAGTGTATTGTATCACATTCTAGTAGTTACATTTGAAAATTTTGTTCTATGACATTTTGTTTGAACGCAATCATCAAACTTAATTAAAAAAGTCATTTAAGCCTTTTCACAGTGAGATCTATGCGATATGGCCGAGAAATGTAATTTTGATGTTCACTCCCAAACCGCTGCGCAGAAGTCAACCAAACTTCAACCATTAGTGTATTGTATCACAATCTAGTAGTTACATGTGGAAATTTGGTTCTAGGACATTTGATTTGAGCGCAATCCTCAAACTTAGGTCAAAAAAGCCATTTAAGCCTTTTCACAGTGAGATCTATGCGATATGGCCGAGAAATGTAATTTTGATGTTAACTCCCAAACCGCTGCGCAGAAGTCAACCAAACTTCACCCAATAGTGTATTGTATCACAATCTAGTAGTTACATTTGAAAATTTTGTTCTAGGATATTTTGTTTGAGCGCAATCATCAAACTTAATTAAAAAAGTCATTTAAGCCTTTTCACAGTGAGATCTATGCGATATGGCCGAGAAATGTAATTTTGATGTTAACTCCCAAACCGCTGCGCAGAAGTCAACCAAACTTCACCCATTAGTGTATTGTATCACAATCTAGTAGTTACATGTAGAAATTTGGTTCTAGGACATTTAATTTGAGCGCAATCCTCAAACTTAGGTCAAAAAAGCCATTTAAGCCTTTTCACAGTGAGATCTATGCGATATGGCCGAGAAATGTAATTTTGATGTTAACTCCCAAACCGCTGCGCAGAAGTCAATCAAACTTCACCCAATAGTGTATTGTATCACATTCTAGTAGTTACATTTGAAAATTTCGTTCTAGGACATTTGGTTTGAGCGCAATCATTAAACTTAGGTCAAAAAAGCCATTTAAGCCTTTTCACAGTGAGATCTATGCGATATGGCCGAGAAATGTAATTTTGATGTTAACTCCCAAACCGCTGCGCAGAAGTCAACTAAACTTCACCCAATAGTGTATTGTATCACATTCTAGTAGTTACATTTGAAAATTTCGTTCTAGGACATTTGGTTTGAGCGCAATCATTAAACTTAATTAAAAAAGTCATTTAAGCCTTTTCACAGTGAGATCTATGCGATATGGCCGAGAAATGTAATTTTGATGTTAACTCCCAAACCGCTGCGCAGAAGTCAACCAAACTTCACCCATTAGTGTATTGTATCACAATCTAGTAATTACATGTGGAAATTTGGTTCTAGGACATTTGATTTGAGCGCAATCCTCAAACTTAGGTCAAAAAAGCCATTTAAGCCTTTTCACAGTGAGATCTATGCGATATGGCCGAGAAATGTAATTTTGATGTTAACTCCCAAACCGCTGCGCAGAAGTCAACCAAACTTCACCCATTAGTGTATTGTATCACAATCTAGTAGTTACATGTGGAAATTTGGTTCTAGGACATTTGATTTGAGCGCAATCCTCAAACTTAGTTCAAAAAAGCCATTTAAGCCTTTTCACAGTGAGATCTATGCGATATGGCCGAGAAATGTAATTTTGATGTTAACTCCCAAACCGCTGCGCAGAAGTCAACCAAACTTCACCCAATAGTGTATTGTATCACAATCTAGTAGTTACATTTGAAAATTTTGTTCTAGGATATTTTGTTTGAGCGCAATCATCAAACTTAATTAAAAAAGTCATTTAAGCCTTTTCACAGTGAGATCTATGCGATATGGCCGAGAAATGTAATTTTGATGTTAACTCCCAAACCGCTGCGCAGAAGTCAACCAAACTTCACCCATTAGTGTATTGTATAACAATCTAGTAATTACATGTGGAAATTTGGTTCTAGGACATTTGATTTGAGCGCAATCCTCAAACTTAGGTCAAAAAAGCCATTTAAGCCTTTTCACAGTGAGATCTCTGCGATATGGCCGAGAAATGTAATTTTGATGTTAACTCCCAAACCGCTGCGCAGAAGTCAACCAAACTTCACCCATTAGTGTATTGTATAACAATCTAGTAATTACATGTGGAAATTTGGTTCTAGGACATTTGATTTGAGCGCAATCCTCAAACTTAGGTCAAAAAAGCCATTTAAGCCTTTTCACAGTGAGATCTATGCGATATGGCCGAGAAATGTAATTTTGATGTTAACTCCCAAACCGCTGCGCAGAAGTCAACCAAACTTCACCCAATAGTGTATTGTATCACAATCTAGTAGTTACATTTGAAAATTTTGTTCTAGGATATTTTGTTTGAGCGCAATCATCAAACTTAATTAAAAAAGTCATTTAAGCCTTTTCACAGTGAGATCTATGCGATATGGCCGAGAAATGTAATTTTGATGTTAACTCCCAAACCGCTGCGCAGAAGTCAACCAAACTTCACCCATTAGTGTATTGTATCACAATCTAGTAGTTACATGTAGAAATTTGGTTCTAGGACATTTAATTTGAGCGCAATCCTCAAACTTAGGTCAAAAAAGCCATTTAAGCCTTTTCACAGTGAGATCTATGCGATATGGCCGAGAAATGTAATTTTGATGTTAACTCCCAAACCGCTGCGCAGAAGTCAATCAAACTTCACCCAATAGTGTATTGTATCACATTCTAGTAGTTACATTTGAAAATTTCGTTCTAGGACATTTGGTTTGAGCGCAATCATTAAACTTAGGTCAAAAAAGCCATTTAAGCCTTTTCACAGTGAGATCTATGCGATATGGCCGAGAAATGTAATTTTGATGTTAACTCCCAAACCGCTGCGCAGAAGTCAACTAAACTTCACCCAATAGTGTATTGTATCACATTCTAGTAGTTACATTTGAAAATTTCGTTCTAGGACATTTGGTTTGAGCGCAATCATTAAACTTAATTAAAAAAGTCATTTAAGCCTTTTCACAGTGAGATCTATGCGATATGGCCGAGAAATGTAATTTTGATGTTAACTCCCAAACCGCTGCGCAGAAGTCAACCAAACTTCACCCATTAGTGTATTGTATCACAATCTAGTAATTACATGTGGAAATTTGGTTCTAGGACATTTGATTTGAGCGCAATCCTCAAACTTAGGTCAAAAAAGCCATTTAAGCCTTTTCACAGTGAGATCTATGCGATATGGCCGAGAAATGTAATTTTGATGTTAACTCCCAAACCGCTGCGCAGAAGTCAACCAAACTTCACCCATTAGTGTATTGTATCACAATCTAGTAGTTACATGTGGAAATTTGGTTCTAGGACATTTGATTTGAGCGCAATCCTCAAACTTAGGTCAAAAAAGCCATTTAAGCCTTTTCACAGTGAGATCTATGCGATATGGCCGAGAAATGTAATTTTGATGTTAACTCCCAAACCGCTGCGCAGAAGTCAACCAAACTTCACCCAATAGTGTATTGTATCACAATCTAGTAGTTACATTTGAAAATTTTGTTCTAGGATATTTTGTTTGAGCGCAATCATCAAACTTAATTAAAAAAGTCATTTAAGCCTTTTCACAGTGAGATCTATGCGATATGGCCGAGAAATGTAATTTTGATGTTAACTCCCAAACCGCTGCGCAGAAGTCAACCAAACTTCACCCATTAGTGTATTGTATAACAATCTAGTAATTACATGTGGAAATTTGGTTCTAGGACATTTGATTTGAGCGCAATCCTCAAACTTAGGTCAAAAAAGCCATTTAAGCCTTTTCACAGTGAGATCTCTGCGATATGGCCGAGAAATGTAATTTTGATGTTAACTCCCAAACCGCTGCGCAGAAGTCAACCAAACTTCACCCAATAGTGTATTGTATCACAATCTAGTAGTTACATTTGAAAATTTTGTTCTATGACATTTTGTTTGAACGCAATCATCAAACTTAATTAAAAAAGTCATTTAAGCCTTTTCACAGTGAGATCTATGCGATATGGCCGAGAAATGTAATTTTGATGTTAACTCCCAAACCGCTGCGCAGAAGTCAACCAAACTTCACCCATTAGTGTATTGTATCACAATCTAGTAGTTACATGTGGAAATTTGGTTATTGGACATTTGATTTGAGCGCAATCCTCAAACTTAGGTCAAAAAAGCCATTTAAGCCTTTTCACAGTGAGATCTATGCGATATGGCCGAGAAATGTAATTTTGATGTTAACTCCCAAACCGCTGCGCAGAAGTCAACCAAACTTCACCCAATAGTGTATTGTATCACATTCTAGTAGTTACATTTGAAAATTTCGTTCTAGGACATTTGGTTTGAGCGCAATCTTTAAACTTAGGTCAAAAAAGCCATTTAAGCCTTTTCACAGTGAGATCTATGCGATATGGCCGAGAAATGTAATTTTGATGTTAACTCCCAAACCGCTGCGCAGAAGTCAATCAAACTTCACCCAATAGTGTATTGTATCACAATCTAGTAGTTACATGTGGAAATTTGGTTCTAGGACATTTGATTTGAGCGCAATCCTCAAACTTAGGTCAAAAAAGCCATTTAAGCCTTTTCACAGTGAGATCTATGCGATATGGCCGAGAAATGTAATTTTGATGTTAACTCCCAAACCGCTGCGCAGAAGTCAACCAAACTTCACCCAATAGTGTATTGTATCACAATCTAGTAGTTACATTTGAAAATTTTGTTCTAGGATATTTTGTTTGAGCGCAATCATCAAACTTAATTAAAAAAGTCATTTAAGCCTTTTCACAGTGAGATCTATGCGATATGGCCGAGAAATGTAATTTTGATGTTAACTCCCAAACCGCTGCGCAGAAGTCAACCAAACTTCACCCATTAGTGTATTGTATCACAATCTAGTAGTTACATGTAGAAATTTGGTTCTAGGACATTTAATTTGAGCGCAATCCTCAAACTTAGGTCAAAAAAGCCATTTAAGCCTTTTCACAGTGAGATCTATGCGATATGGCCGAGAAATGTAATTTTGATGTTAACTCCCAAACCGCTGCGCAGAAGTCAATCAAACTTCACCCAATAGTGTATTGTATCACATTCTAGTAGTTACATTTGAAAATTTCGTTCTAGGACATTTGGTTTGAGCGCAATCATTAAACTTAGGTCAAAAAAGCCATTTAAGCCTTTTCACAGTGAGATCTATGCGATATGGCCGAGAAATGTAATTTTGATGTTAACTCCCAAACCGCTGCGCAGAAGTCAACTAAACTTCACCCAATAGTGTATTGTATCACATTCTAGTAGTTACATTTGAAAATTTCGTTCTAGGACATTTGGTTTGAGCGCAATCATTAAACTTAATTAAAAAAGTCATTTAAGCCTTTTCACAGTGAGATCTATGCGATATGGCCGAGAAATGTAATTTTGATGTTAACTCCCAAACCGCTGCGCAGAAGTCAACCAAACTTCACCCATTAGTGTATTGTATCACAATCTAGTAATTACATGTGGAAATTTGGTTCTAGGACATTTGATTTGAGCGCAATCCTCAAACTTAGGTCAAAAAAGCCATTTAAGCCTTTTCACAGTGAGATCTATGCGATATGGCCGAGAAATGTAATTTTGATGTTAACTCCCAAACCGCTGCGCAGAAGTCAACCAAACTTCACCCATTAGTGTATTGTATCACAATCTAGTAGTTACATGTGGAAATTTGGTTCTAGGACATTTGATTTGAGCGCAATCCTCAAACTTAGGTCAAAAAAGCCATTTAAGCCTTTTCACAGTGAGATCTATGCGATATGGCCGAGAAATGTAATTTTGATGTTAACTCCCAAACCGCTGCGCAGAAGTCAACCAAACTTCACCCAATAGTGTATTGTATCACAATCTAGTAGTTACATTTGAAAATTTTGTTCTAGGATATTTTGTTTGAGCGCAATCATCAAACTTAATTAAAAAAGTCATTTAAGCCTTTTCACAGTGAGATCTATGCGATATGGCCGAGAAATGTAATTTTGATGTTAACTCCCAAACCGCTGCGCAGAAGTCAACCAAACTTCACCCATTAGTGTATTGTATAACAATCTAGTAATTACATGTGGAAATTTGGTTCTAGGACATTTGATTTGAGCGCAATCCTCAAACTTAGGTCAAAAAAGCCATTTAAGCCTTTTCACAGTGAGATCTCTGCGATATGGCCGAGAAATGTAATTTTGATGTTAACTCCCAAACCGCTGCGCAGAAGTCAACCAAACTTCACCCATTAGTGTATTGTATAACAATCTAGTAATTACATGTGGAAATTTGGTTCTAGGACATTTGATTTGAGCGCAATCCTCAAACTTAGGTCAAAAAAGCCATTTAAGCCTTTTCACAGTGAGATCTATGCGATATGGCCGAGAAATGTAATTTTGATGTTAACTCCCAAACCGCTGCGCAGAAGTCAACCAAACTTCACCCAATAGTGTATTGTATCACAATCTAGTAGTTACATTTGAAAATTTTGTTCTAGGATATTTTGTTTGAGCGCAATCATCAAACTTAATTAAAAAAGTCATTTAAGCCTTTTCACAGTGAGATCTATGCGATATGGCCGAGAAATGTAATTTTGATGTTAACTCCCAAACCGCTGCGCAGAAGTCAACCAAACTTCACCCATTAGTGTATTGTATCACAATCTAGTAGTTACATGTAGAAATTTGGTTCTAGGACATTTAATTTGAGCGCAATCCTCAAACTTAGGTCAAAAAAGCCATTTAAGCCTTTTCACAGTGAGATCTATGCGATATGGCCGAGAAATGTAATTTTGATGTTAACTCCCAAACCGCTGCGCAGAAGTCAATCAAACTTCACCCAATAGTGTATTGTATCACATTCTAGTAGTTACATTTGAAAATTTCGTTCTAGGACATTTGGTTTGAGCGCAATCATTAAACTTAGGTCAAAAAAGCCATTTAAGCCTTTTCACAGTGAGATCTATGCGATATGGCCGAGAAATGTAATTTTGATGTTAACTCCCAAACCGCTGCGCAGAAGTCAACTAAACTTCACCCAATAGTGTATTGTATCACATTCTAGTAGTTACATTTGAAAATTTCGTTCTAGGACATTTGGTTTGAGCGCAATCATTAAACTTAATTAAAAAAGTCATTTAAGCCTTTTCACAGTGAGATCTATGCGATATGGCCGAGAAATGTAATTTTGATGTTAACTCCCAAACCGCTGCGCAGAAGTCAACCAAACTTCACCCATTAGTGTATTGTATCACAATCTAGTAATTACATGTGGAAATTTGGTTCTAGGACATTTGATTTGAGCGCAATCCTCAAACTTAGGTCAAAAAAGCCATTTAAGCCTTTTCACAGTGAGATCTCTGCGATATGGCCGAGAAATGTAATTTTGATGTTAACTCCCAAACCGCTGCGCAGAAGTCAACCAAACTTCACCCAATAGTGTATTGTATCACAATCTAGTAGTTACATTTGAAAATTTTGTTCTATGACATTTTGTTTGAACGCAATCATCAAACTTAATTAAAAAAGTCATTTAAGCCTTTTCACAGTGAGATCTATGCGATATGGCCGAGAAATGTAATTTTGATGTTAACTCCCAAACCGCTGCGCAGAAGTCAACCAAACTTCACCCATTAGTGTATTGTATCACAATCTAGTAGTTACATGTGGAAATTTGGTTATTGGACATTTGATTTGAGCGCAATCCTCAAACTTAGGTCAAAAAAGCCATTTAAGCCTTTTCACAGTGAGATCTATGCGATATGGCCGAGAAATGTAATTTTGATGTTAACTCCCAAACCGCTGCGCAGAAGTCAACCAAACTTCACCCAATAGTGTATTGTATCACATTCTATTAGTTACATTTGAAAATTTCGTTCTAGGACATTTGGTTTGAGCGCAATCTTTAAACTTAGGTCAAAAAAGCCATTTAAGCCTTTTCACAGTGAGATCTATGCGATATGGCCGAGAAATGTAATTTTGATGTTAACTCCCAAACCGCTGCGCAGAAGTCAATCAAACTTCACCCAATAGTGTATTGTATCACAATCTAGTAGTTACATTTGAAAATTTTGTTCTAGGACATTTTGTTTGAACGCAATCATCAAACTTAATTAAAAAAGTCATTTAAGCCTTTTCACAGTGAGATCTATGCGATATGGCCGAGAAATGTAATTTTGATGTTAACTCCCAAACCGCTGCGCAGAAGTCAACCAAACTTCACCCAATAGTGTATTGTATCACAATCTAGTAGTTACATTTGGAAATTTGGTTCTTGGACATTTGATTTGAGCGCAATCCTCAAACTTAGGTCAAAAAAAGCCATTTAAGCCTTTTCACAGTGAGATCTATGCGATATGGCCGAGAAATGTAATTTTGATGTTAACTCCCAAACCGCTGCGCAGAAGTCAATCAAACTTCACCCAATAGTGTATTGTATCACATTCTAGTAGTTACATTTCAAAATTTCGTTCTAGGACATTTGGTTTGAGCGCAATCATTAAACTTAGGTCAAAAAAGCCATTTAAGCCTTTTCACAGTGAGATCTATGCGATATGGCCGAGAAATGTAATTTTGATGTTAACTCCCAAACCGCTGCGCAGAAGTCAATCAAACTTCACCCAATAGTGTATTGTATCACATTCTAGTAGTTACATTTGAAAATTTCGTTCTAGGACATTTGGTTTGAGCGCAATCATTAAACTTAGGTCAAAAAAGCCATTTAAGCCTTTTCACAGTGAGATCTATGCGATATGGCCGAGAAATGTAATTTTGATGTTAACTCCCAAACCGCTGCGCAGAAGTCAACTAAACTTCACCCAATAGTGTATTGTATCACATTCTAGTAGTTACATTTGAAAATTTCGTTCTAGGACATTTGGTTTGAGCGCAATCATTAAACTTAATTAAAAAAGTCATTTAAGCCTTTTCACAGTGAGATCTATGCGATATGGCCGAGAAATGTAATTTTGATGTTAACTCCCAAACCGCTGCGCAGAAGTCAACCAAACTTCACCCATTAGTGTATTTAATCACAATCTAGTAATTACATGTGGAAATTTGGTTCTAGGACATTTGATTTGAGCGCAATCCTCAAACTTAGGTCAAAAAAGCCATTTAAGCCTTTTCACAGTGAGATCTCTGCGATATGGCCGAGAAATGTAATTTTGATGTTAACTCCCAAACCGCTGCGCAGAAGTCAACCAAACTTCACCCAATAGTGTATTGTATCACAATCTAGTAGTTACATTTGAAAATTTTGTTCTATGACATTTTGTTTGAACGCAATCATCAAACTTAATTAAAAAAGTCATTTAAGCCTTTTCACAGTGAGATCTATGCGATATGGCCGAGAAATGTAATTTTGATGTTAACTCCCAAACCGCTGCTCAGAAGTCAACCAAACTTCACCCATTAGTGTATTGTATCACAATCTAGTAGTTACATGTGGAAATTTGGTTATTGGACATTTGATTTGAGCGCAATCCTCAAACTTAGGTCAAAAAAGCCATTTAAGCCTTTTCACAGTTAGATCTATGCGATATGGCCGAGAAATGTAATTTTGATGTTAACTCCCAAACCGCTGCGCAGAAGTCAACCAAACTTCACCCATTAGTGTATTGTATCACAATCTAGTAGTTACATGTGGAAATTTGGTTCTAGGACATTTGATTTGAGCGCAATCCTCAAACTTAGGTCAAAAAAGCCATTTAAGCCTTTTCACAGTGAGATCTATGCGATATGGCCGAGAAATGTAATTTTGATGTTAACTCCCAAACCGCTGCGCAGAAGTCAACCAAACTTCACCCAATAGTGTATTGTATCACATTCTAGTAGTTACATTTGAAAATTTCGTTCTAGGACATTTGGTTTGAGCGCAATCTTTAAACTTAGGTCAAAAAAGCCATTTAAGCCTTTTCACAGTGAGATCTATGCGATATGGCCGAGAAATGTAATTTTGATGTTAACTCCCAAACCGCTGCGCAGAAGTCAATCAAACTTCACCCAATAGTGTATTGTATCACAATCTAGTAGTTACATTTGAAAATTTTGTTCTAGGACATTTTGTTTGAACGCAATCATCAAACTTAATTAAAAAAGTCATTTAAGCCTTTTCACAGTGAGATCTATGCGATATGGCCGAGAAATGTAATTTTGATGTTAACTCCCAAACCGCTGCGCAGAAGTCAACCAAACTTCACCCAATAGTGTATTGTATCACAATCTAGTAGTTACATTTGGAAATTTGGTTCTTGGACATTTGATTTGAGCGCAATCCTCAAACTTAGGTCAAAAAAAGCCATTTAAGCCTTTTCACAGTGAGATCTATGCGATATGGCCGAGAAATGTAATTTTGATGTTAACTCCCAAACCGCTGCGCAGAAGTCAATCAAACTTCACCCAATAGTGTATTGTATCACATTCTAGTAGTTACATTTCAAAATTTCGTTCTAGGACATTTGGTTTGAGCGCAATCATTAAACTTAGGTCAAAAAAGCCATTTAAGCCTTTTCACAGTGAGATCTATGCGATATGGCCGAGAAATGTAATTTTGATGTTAACTCCCAAACCGCTGCGCAGAAGTCAATCAAACTTCACCCAATAGTGTATTGTATCACATTCTACTAGTTACATTTGAAAATTTCGTTCTAGGACATTTGGTTTGAGCGCAATCATTAAACTTAGGTCAAAAAAGCCATTTAAGCCTTTTCACAGTGAGATCTATGCGATATGGCCGAGAAATGTAATTTTGATGTTAACTCCCAAACCGCTGCGCAGAAGTCAACTAAACTTCACCCAATAGTGTATTGTATCACATTCTAGTAGTTACATTTGAAAATTTCGTTCTAGGACATTTGGTTTGAGCGCAATCATTAAACTTAATTAAAAAAGTCATTTAAGCCTTTTCACAGTGAGATCTATGCGATATGGCCGAGAAATGTAATTTTGATGTTAACTCCCAAACCGCTGCGCAGAAGTCAACCAAACTTCACCCATTAGTGTATTGTATCACAATCTAGTAATTACATGTGGAAATTTGGTTCTAGGACATTTGATTTGAGCGCAATCCTCAAACTTAGGTCAAAAAAGCCATTTAAGCCTTTTCACAGTGAGATCTCTGCGATATGGCCGAGAAATGTAATTTTGATGTTAACTCCCAAACCGCTGCGCAGAAGTCAACCAAACTTCACCCAATAGTGTATTGTATCACAATCTAGTAGTTACATTTGAAAATTTTGTTCTATGACATTTTGTTTGAACGCAATCATCAAACTTAATTAAAAAAGTCATTTAAGCCTTTTCACAGTGAGATCTATGCGATATGGCCGAGAAATGTAATTTTGATGTTAACTCCCAAACCGCTGCTCAGAAGTCAACCAAACTTCACCCATTAGTGTATTGTATCACAATCTAGTAGTTACATGTGGAAATTTGGTTATTGGACATTTGATTTGAGCGCAATCCTCAAACTTAGGTCAAAAAAGCCGTTTAAGCCTTTTCACAGTGAGATCTATGCGATATGGCCGAGAAATGTAATTTTGATGTTAACTCCCAAACCGCTGCGCAGAAGTCAACCAAACTTCACCCATTAGTGTATTGTATCACAATCTAGTAGTTACATGTGGAAATTTGGTTCTAGGACATTTGATTTGAGCGCAATCCTCAAACTTAGGTCAAAAAAGCCATTTAAGCCTTTTCACAGTGAGATCTATGCGATATGGCCGAGAAATGTAATTTTGATGTTAACTCCCAAACCGCTGCGCAGAAGTCAACCAAACTTCACCCAATAGTGTATTGTATCACAATCTAGTAGTTACATTTGGAAATTTGGTTCTTGGACATTTGATTTGAGCGCAATCCTCAAACTTAGGTCAAAAAAAGCCATTTAAGCCTTTTCACAGTGAGATCTATGCGATATGGCCGAGAAATGTAATTTTGATGTTAACTCCCAAACCGCTGCGCAGAAGTCAATCAAACTTCACCCAATAGTGTATTGTATCACATTCTAGTAGTTACATTTCAAAATTTCGTTCTAGGACATTTGGTTTGAGCGCAATCATTAAACTTAGGTCAAAAAAGCCATTTAAGCCTTTTCACAGTGAGATCTATGCGATATGGCCGAGAAATGTAATTTTGATGTTAACTCCCAAACCGCTGCGCAGAAGTCAATCAAACTTCACCCAATAGTGTATTGTATCACATTCTAGTAGTTACATTTGAAAATTTCGTTCTAGGACATTTGGTTTGAGCGCAATCATTAAACTTAGGTCAAAAAAGCCATTTAAGCCTTTTCACAGTGAGATCTATGCGATATGGCCGAGAAATGTAATTTTGATGTTAACTCCCAAACCGCTGCGCAGAAGTCAACTAAACTTCACCCAATAGTGTATTGTATCACATTCTAGTAGTTACATTTGAAAATTTCGTTCTAGGACATTTGGTTTGAGCGCAATCATTAAACTTAATTAAAAAAGTCATTTAAGCCTTTTCACAGTGAGATCTATGCGATATGGCCGAGAAATGTAATTTTGATGTTAACTCCCAAACCGCTGCGCAGAAGTCAACCAAACTTCACCCATTAGTGTATTTAATCACAATCTAGTAATTACATGTGGAAATTTGGTTCTAGGACATTTGATTTGAGCGCAATCCTCAAACTTAGGTCAAAAAAGCCATTTAAGCCTTTTCACAGTGAGATCTCTGCGATATGGCCGAGAAATGTAATTTTGATGTTAACTCCCAAACCGCTGCGCAGAAGTCAACCAAACTTCACCCAATAGTGTATTGTATCACAATCTAGTAGTTACATTTGAAAATTTTGTTCTATGACATTTTGTTTGAACGCAATCATCAAACTTAATTAAAAAAGTCATTTAAGCCTTTTCACAGTGAGATCTATGCGATATGGCCGAGAAATGTAATTTTGATGTTAACTCCCAAACCGCTGCTCAGAAGTCAACCAAACTTCACCCATTAGTGTATTGTATCACAATCTAGTAGTTACATGTGGAAATTTGGTTATTGGACATTTGATTTGAGCGCAATCCTCAAACTTAGGTCAAAAAAGCCATTTAAGCCTTTTCACAGTTAGATCTATGCGATATGGCCGAGAAATGTAATTTTGATGTTAACTCCCAAACCGCTGCGCAGAAGTCAACCAAACTTCACCCATTAGTGTATTGTATCACAATCTAGTAGTTACATGTGGAAATTTGGTTCTAGGACATTTGATTTGAGCGCAATCCTCAAACTTAGGTCAAAAAAGCCATTTAAGCCTTTTCACAGTGAGATCTATGCGATATGGCCGAGAAATGTAATTTTGATGTTAACTCCCAAACCGCTGCGCAGAAGTCAACCAAACTTCACCCAATAGTGTATTGTATCACATTCTAGTAGTTACATTTGAAAATTTCGTTCTAGGACATTTGGTTTGAGCGCAATCTTTAAACTTAGGTCAAAAAAGCCATTTAAGCCTTTTCACAGTGAGATCTATGCGATATGGCCGAGAAATGTAATTTTGATGTTAACTCCCAAACCGCTGCGCAGAAGTCAATCAAACTTCACCCAATAGTGTATTGTATCACAATCTAGTAGTTACATTTGAAAATTTTGTTCTAGGACATTTTGTTTGAACGCAATCATCAAACTTAATTAAAAAAGTCATTTAAGCCTTTTCACAGTGAGATCTATGCGATATGGCCGAGAAATGTAATTTTGATGTTAACTCCCAAACCGCTGCGCAGAAGTCAACCAAACTTCACCCAATAGTGTATTGTATCACAATCTAGTAGTTACATTTGGAAATTTGGTTCTTGGACATTTGATTTGAGCGCAATCCTCAAACTTAGGTCAAAAAAAGCCATTTAAGCCTTTTCACAGTGAGATCTATGCGATATGGCCGAGAAATGTAATTTTGATGTTAACTCCCAAACCGCTGCGCAGAAGTCAATCAAACTTCACCCAATAGTGTATTGTATCACATTCTAGTAGTTACATTTCAAAATTTCGTTCTAGGACATTTGGTTTGAGCGCAATCATTAAACTTAGGTCAAAAAAGCCATTTAAGCCTTTTCACAGTGAGATCTATGCGATATGGCCGAGAAATGTAATTTTGATGTTAACTCCCAAACCGCTGCGCAGAAGTCAATCAAACTTCACCCAATAGTGTATTGTATCACATTCTACTAGTTACATTTGAAAATTTCGTTCTAGGACATTTGGTTTGAGCGCAATCATTAAACTTAGGTCAAAAAAGCCATTTAAGCCTTTTCACAGTGAGATCTATGCGATATGGCCGAGAAATGTAATTTTGATGTTAACTCCCAAACCGCTGCGCAGAAGTCAACTAAACTTCACCCAATAGTGTATTGTATCACATTCTAGTAGTTACATTTGAAAATTTCGTTCTAGGACATTTGGTTTGAGCGCAATCATTAAACTTAATTAAAAAAGTCATTTAAGCCTTTTCACAGTGAGATCTATGCGATATGGCCGAGAAATGTAATTTTGATGTTAACTCCCAAACCGCTGCGCAGAAGTCAACCAAACTTCACCCATTAGTGTATTGTATCACAATCTAGTAATTACATGTGGAAATTTGGTTCTAGGACATTTGATTTGAGCGCAATCCTCAAACTTAGGTCAAAAAAGCCATTTAAGCCTTTTCACAGTGAGATCTCTGCGATATGGCCGAGAAATGTAATTTTGATGTTAACTCCCAAACCGCTGCGCAGAAGTCAACCAAACTTCACCCAATAGTGTATTGTATCACAATCTAGTAGTTACATTTGAAAATTTTGTTCTATGACATTTTGTTTGAACGCAATCATCAAACTTAATTAAAAAAGTCATTTAAGCCTTTTCACAGTGAGATCTATGCGATATGGCCGAGAAATGTAATTTTGATGTTAACTCCCAAACCGCTGCTCAGAAGTCAACCAAACTTCACCCATTAGTGTATTGTATCACAATCTAGTAGTTACATGTGGAAATTTGGTTATTGGACATTTGATTTGAGCGCAATCCTCAAACTTAGGTCAAAAAAGCCGTTTAAGCCTTTTCACAGTGAGATCTATGCGATATGGCCGAGAAATGTAATTTTGATGTTAACTCCCAAACCGCTGCGCAGAAGTCAACCAAACTTCACCCATTAGTGTATTGTATCACAATCTAGTAGTTACATGTGGAAATTTGGTTCTAGGACATTTGATTTGAGCGCAATCCTCAAACTTAGGTCAAAAAAGCCATTTAAGCCTTTTCACAGTGAGATCTATGCGATATGGCCGAGAAATGTAATTTTGATGTTAACTCCCAAACCGCTGCGCAGAAGTCAACCAAACTTCACCCAATAGTGTATTGTATCAAATTCTAGTAGTTACATTTGAAAATTTCGTTCTAGGACATTTGGTTTGAGCGCAATCATTAAACTTAGGTCAAAAAAGCCATTTAAGCCTTTTCACAGTGAGATCTATGCGATATGGCCGAGAAATGTAATTTTGATGTTAACTCCCAAACCGCTGCGCAGAAGTCAACCAAACTTCACCCATTAGTGTATTGTATCACAATCTAGTAGTTACATGTGAAAATTTGGTTCTAGGACATTTGATTTGAGCGCAATCCTCAAACTTAGGTCAAAAAAGCCATTTAAGCCTTTTCACAGTGAGATCTATGCGATATGGCCGAGAAATGTAATTTTGATGTTAACTCCCAAACCGCTGCGCAGAAGTCAACCAAACTTCACCCAATAGTGTATTGTATCACAATCTAGTTACATTTGAAAATTTTGTTCTAGGACATTTTGTTTGAACGCAATCATTAAACTTTGGTCAAAAAAGCCATTTAAGCCTTTTCACAGTGAGATCTATGCGATATGGCCGAGAAATGTAATTTTGATGTTAACTCCCAAACCGCTGCGCAGAAGTCAACTAAACTTCACCCAATAGTGTATTGTATCACATTCTAGTAGTTACATTTGAAAATTTCGTTCTAGGACATTTGGTTTGAGCGCAATCATTAAACTTAATTAAAAAAGTCATTTAAGCCTTTTCACAGTGAGATCTATGCGATATGGCCGAGAAATGTAATTTTGATGTTAACTCCCAAACCGCTGCGCAGAAGTCAACCAAACTTCACCCATTAGTGTATTGTATCACAATCTAGTAATTACATTCGAAAATTTGGTTATAGGACATTTGATTTGAGCGCAATCATTAAACTTAGGTCAAAAAAGCCATTTAAGCCTTTTCACAGTGAGATCTATGCGATATGGCCGAGAAATGTAATTTTGATGTTAACTCCCAAACCGCTGCGCAGAAGTCAACCAAACTTCACCCAATAGTGTATTGTATCACAATCTAGTAGTTACATTTGAAAATTTTGTTCTATGACATTTTGTTTGAACGCAATCATCAAACTTAATTAAAAAAGTCATTTAAGCCTTTTCACAGTGAGATCTATGCGATATGGCCGAGAAATGTAATTTTGATGTTAACTCCCAAACCGCTGCGCAGAAGTCAACTAAACTTCACCCAATAGTGTATTGTATCACATTCTAGTAGTTACATTTGAAAATTTCGTTCTAGGACATTTGGTTTGAGCGCAATCATTAAACTTAGGTCAAAAAAGCCATTTAAGCCTTTTCACAGTGAGATCTATGCGATATGGCCGAGAAATGTAATTTTGATGTTAACTCCCAAACCGCTGCGCAGAAGTCAACCAAACTTCACCTAATAGTGTATTGTATCACATTCTAGTAGTTACATTTGAAAATTTCGTTCTAGGACATTTGGTTTGAGCGCAATCTTTAAACTTAGGTCAAAAAAGCCATTTAAGCCTTTTCACAGTGAGATCTATGCGATATGGCCGAGAAATGTAATTTTGATGTTAACTCCCAAACCGCTGCGCAGAAGTCAATCAAACTTCACCCAATAGTGTATTGTATCACAATCTAGTAGTTACATGTGGAAATTTGGTTCTAGGACATTTGATTTGAGCGCAATCCTCAAACTTAGGTCAAAAAAGCCATTTAAGCCTTTTCACAGTGAGATCTATGCGATATGGCCGAGAAATGTAATTTTGATGTTAACTCCCAAACCGCTGCGCAGAAGTCAACCAAACTTCACCCAATAGTGTATTGTATCACAATCTAGTAGTTACATTTGAAAATTTTGTTCTAGGATATTTTGTTTGAGCGCAATCATCAAACTTAATTAAAAAAGTCATTTAAGCCTTTTCACAGTGAGATCTATGCGATATGGCCGAGAAATGTAATTTTGATGTTAACTCCCAAACCGCTGCGCAGAAGTCAACCAAACTTCACCCATTAGTGTATTGTATCACAATCTAGTAGTTACATGTAGAAATTTGGTTCTAGGACATTTAATTTGAGCGCAATCCTCAAACTTAGGTCAAAAAAGCCATTTAAGCCTTTTCACAGTGAGATCTATGTGATATGGCCGAGAAATGTAATTTTGATGTTAACTCCCAAACCGCTGCGCAGAAGTCAATCAAACTTCACCCAATAGTGTATTGTATCACATTCTAGTAGTTACATTTGAAAATTTCGTTCTAGGACATTTGGTTTGAGCGCAATCATTAAACTTAGGTCAAAAAAGCCATTTAAGCCTTTTCACAGTGAGATCTATGCGATATGGCCGAGAAATGTAATTTTGATGTTAACTCCCAAACCGCTGCGCAGAAGTCAACTAAACTTCACCCAATAGTGTATTGTATCACATTCTAGTAGTTACATTTGAAAATTTCGTTCTAGGACATTTGGTTTGAGCGCAATCATTAAACTTAATTAAAAAAGTCATTTAAGCCTTTTCACAGTGAGATCTATGCGATATGGCCGAGAAATGTAATTTTGATGTTAACTCCCAAACCGCTGCGCAGAAGTCAACCAAACTTCACCCATTAGTGTATTGTATCACAATCTAGTAATTACATGTGGAAATTTGGTTCTAGGACATTTGATTTGAGCGCAATCCTCAAACTTAGGTCAAAAAAGCCATTTAAGCCTTTTCACAGTGAGATCTATGCGATATGGCCGAGAAATGTAATTTTGATGTTAACTCCCAAACCGCTGCGCAGAAGTCAACCAAACTTCACCCATTAGTGTATTGTATCACAATCTAGTAGTTACATGTGGAAATTTGGTTCTAGGACATTTGATTTGAGCGCAATCCTCAAACTTAGGTCAAAAAAGCCATTTAAGCCTTTTCACAGTGAGATCTATGCGATATGGCCGAGAAATGTAATTTTGATGTTAACTCCCAAACCGCTGCGCAGAAGTCAACCAAACTTCACCCATTAGTGTATTGTATCACAATCTAGTAGTTACATGTAGAAATTTGGTTCTAGGACATTTAATTTGAGCGCAATCCTCAAACTTAGGTCAAAAAAGCCATTTAAGCCTTTTCACAGTGAGATCTATGCGATATGGCCGAGAAATGTAATTTTGATGTTAACTCCCAAACCGCTGCGCAGAAGTCAATCAAACTTCACCCAATAGTGTATTGTATCACATTCTAGTAGTTACATTTGAAAATTTCGTTCTAGGACATTTGGTTTGAGCGCAATCATTAAACTTAGGTCAAAAAAGCCATTTAAGCCTTTTCACAGTGAGATCTATGCGATATGGCCGAGAAATGTAATTTTGATGTTAACTCCCAAACCGCTGCGCAGAAGTCAACTAAACTTCACCCAATAGTGTATTGTATCACATTCTAGTAGTTACATTTGAAAATTTCGTTCTAGGACATTTGGTTTGAGCGCAATCATTAAACTTAATTAAAAAAGTCATTTAAGCCTTTTCACAGTGAGATCTATGCGATATGGCCGAGAAATGTAATTTTGATGTTAACTCCCAAACCGCTGCGCAGAAGTCAACCAAACTTCACCCATTAGTGTATTGTATCACAATCTAGTAATTACATGTGGAAATTTGGTTCTAGGACATTTGATTTGAGCGCAATCCTCAAACTTAGGTCAAAAAAGCCATTTAAGCCTTTTCACAGTGAGATCTATGCGATATGGCCGAGAAATGTAATTTTGATGTTAACTCCCAAACCGCTGCGCAGAAGTCAACCAAACTTCACCCATTAGTGTATTGTATCACAATCTAGTAGTAACATGTGGAAATTTGGTTCTAGGACATTTGATTTGAGCGCAATCCTCAAACTTAGGTCAAAAAAGCCATTTAAGCCTTTTCACAGTGAGATCTATGCGATATGGCCGAGAAATGTAATTTTGATGTTAACTCCCAAACCGCTGCGCAGAAGTCAACCAAACTTCACCCAATAGTGTATTGTATCACAATCTAGTAGTTACTATTGAAAATTTTGTTCTAGGATATTTTGTTTGAGCGCAATCATCAAACTTAATTAAAAAAGTCATTTAAGCCTTTTCACAGTGAGATCTATGCGATATGGCCGAGAAATGTAATTTTGATGTTAACTCCCAAACCGCTGCGCAGAAGTCAACCAAACTTCACCCATTAGTGTATTGTATCACAATCTAGTAATTACATGTGGAAATTTGGTTCTAGGACATTTGATTTGAGCGCAATCCTCAAACTTAGGTCAAAAAAGCCATTTAAGCCTTTTCACAGTGAGATCTATGCGATATGGCCGAGAAATGTAATTTTGATGTTAACTCCCAAACCGCTGCGCAGAAGTCAACTAAACTTCACCCAATAGTGTATTGTATCACATTCTAGTAGTTACATTTGAAAATTTCGTTCTAGGACATTTGGTTTGAGCGCAATCATTAAACTTAATTAAAAAAGTCATTTAAGCCTTTTCACAGTGAGATCTATGCGATATGGCCGAGAAATGTAATTTTGATGTTAACTCCCAAACCGCTGCGCAGAAGTCAACCAAACTTCACCCATTAGTGTATTGTATCACAATCTAGTAATTACATGTGGAAATTTGGTTCTAGGACATTTGATTTGAGCGCAATCCTCAAACTTAGGTCAAAAAAGCCATTTAAGCCTTTTCACAGTGAGATCTATGCGATATGGCCGAGAAATGTAATTTTGATGTTAACTCCCAAACCGCTGCGCAGAAGTCAACCAAACTTCACCCAATAGTGTATTGTATCACAATCTAGTAGTTACATTTGAAAATTTTGTTATATGACATTTTGTTTGAACGCAATCATCAAACTTAATTAAAAAAGTCATTTAAGCCTTTTCACAGTGAGATCTATGCGATATGGCCGAGAAATGTAATTTTGATGTTAACTCCCAAACCGCTGCGCAGAAGTCAACCAAACTTCACCCATTAGTGTATTGTATCACAATCTAGTAGTTACATGTGGAAATTTGGTTATTGGACATTTGATTTGAGCGCAATCCTCAAACTTAGGTCAAAAAAGCCATTTAAGCCTTTTCACAGTGAGATCTATGCGATATGGCCGAGAAATGTAATTTTGATGTTAACTCCCAAACCGCTGCGCAGAAGTCAACCAAACTTCACCCAATAGTGTATTGTATCAAATTCTAGTAGTTACATTTGAAAATTTCGTTCTAGGACATTTGGTTTGAGCGCAATCTTTAAACTTAGGTCAAAAAAGCCATTTAAGCCTTTTCACAGTGAGATCTCTGCGATATGGCCGAGAAATGTAATTTTGATGTTAACTCCCAAACCGCTGCGCAGAAGTCAACCAAACTTCACCCAATAGTGTATTGTATCACAATCTAGTAGTTACATTTGAAAATTTTGTTCTATGACATTTTGTTTGAACGCAATTATCAAACTTAATTAAAAAAGTCATTTAAGCCTTTTCACAGTGAGATCTATGCGATATGGCCGAGAAATGTAATTTTGATGTTAACTCCCAAACCGCTGCGCAGAAGTCAACCAAACTTCACCCAATAGTGTATTGTATCACATTCTAGTAGTTACATTTGAAAATTTCGTTCTAGGACATTTGGTTTGAGCGCAATCATTAAACTTAATTAAAAAAGTCATTTAAGCCTTTTCACAGTGAGATCTATGCGATATGGCCGAGAAATGTAATTTTGATGTTAACTCCCAAACCGCTGCGCAGAAGTCAACCAAACTTCACCCATTAGTGTATTGTATCACAATCTAGTAATTACATGTGGAAATTTGGTTCTAGGACATTTGATTTGAGCGCAATCCTCAAACTTAGGTCAAAAAAGCCATTTAAGCCTTTTCACAGTGAGATCTCTGCGATATGGCCGAGAAATGTAATTTTGATGTTAACTCCCAAACCGCTGCGCAGAAGTCAACCAAACTTCACCCAATAGTGTATTGTATCACAATCTAGTAGTTACATTTGAAAATTTTGTTCTATGACATTTTGTTTGAACGCAATCATCAAACTTAATTAAAAAAGTCATTTAAGCCTTTTCACAGTGAGATCTATGCGATATGGCCGAGAAATGTAATTTTGATGTTAACTCCCAAACCGCTGCGCAGAAGTCAACCAAACTTCACCCATTAGTGTATTGTATCACAATCTAGTAGTTACATGTGGAAATTTGGTTATTGGACATTTGATTTGAGCGCAATCCTCAAACTTAGGTCAAAAAAGCCATTTAAGCCTTTTCACAGTGAGATCTATGCGATATGGCCGAGAAATGTAATTTTGATGTTAACTCCCAAACCGCTGCGCAGAAGTCAACCAAACTTCACCCAATAGTGTATTGTATCACATTCTAGTAGTTACATTTGAAAATTTCGTTCTAGGACATTTGGTTTGAGCGCAATCTTTAAACTTAGGTCAAAAAAGCCATTTAAGCCTTTTCACAGTGAGATCTATGCGATATGGCCGAGAAATGTAATTTTGATGTTAACTCCCAAACCGCTGCGCAGAAGTCAATCAAACTTCACCCAATAGTGTATTGTATCACAATCTAGTAGTTACATTTGAAAATTTTGTTCTAGGACATTTTGTTTGAACGCAATCATCAAACTTAATTAAAAAAGTCATTTAAGCCTTTTCACAGTGAGATCTATGCGATATGGCCGAGAAATGTAATTTTGATGTTAACTCCCAAACCGCTGCGCAGAAGTCAACCAAACTTCACCCAATAGTGTATTGTATCACAATCTAGTAGTTACATTTGGAAATTTGGTTCTTGGACATTTGATTTGAGCGCAATCCTCAAACTTAGGTCAAAAAAAGCCATTTAAGCCTTTTCACAGTGAGATCTATGCGATATGGCCGAGAAATGTAATTTTGATGTTAACTCCCAAACCGCTGCGCAGAAGTCAATCAAACTTCACCCAATAGTGTATTGTATCACATTCTAGTAGTTACATTTCAAAATTTCGTTCTAGGACATTTGGTTTGAGCGCAATCATTAAACTTAGGTCAAAAAAGCCATTTAAGCCTTTTCACAGTGAGATCTATGCGATATGGCCGAGAAATGTAATTTTGATGTTAACTCCCAAACCGCTGCGCAGAAGTCAATCAAACTTCACCCAATAGTGTATTGTATCACATTCTAGTAGTTACATTTGAAAATTTCGTTCTAGGACATTTGGTTTGAGCGCAATCATTAAACTTAGGTCAAAAAAGCCATTTAAGCCTTTTCACAGTGAGATCTATGCGATATGGCCGAGAAATGTAATTTTGATGTTAACTCCCAAACCGCTGCGCAGAAGTCAACTAAACTTCACCCAATAGTGTATTGTATCACATTCTAGTAGTTACATTTGAAAATTTCGTTCTAGGACATTTGGTTTGAGCGCAATCATTAAACTTAATTAAAAAAGTCATTTAAGCCTTTTCACAGTGAGATCTATGCGATATGGCCGAGAAATGTAATTTTGATGTTAACTCCCAAACCGCTGCGCAGAAGTCAACCAAACTTCACCCAATAGTGTATTGTATCACAATCTAGTTACATTTGAAAATTTTGTTCTAGGACATTTTGTTTGAACGCAATCATTAAACTTTGGTCAAAAAAGCCATTTAAGCCTTTTCACAGTGAGATCTATGCGATATGGCCGAGAAATGTAATTTTGATGTTAACTCCCAAACCGCTGCGCAGAAGTCAACTAAACTTCACCCAATAGTGTATTGTATCACATTCTAGTAGTTACATTTGAAAATTTCGTTCTAGGACATTTGGTTTGAGCGCAATCATTAAACTTAATTAAAAAAGTCATTTAAGCCTTTTCACAGTGAGATCTATGCGATATGGCCGAGAAATGTAATTTTGATGTTAACTCCCAAACCGCTGCGCAGAAGTCAACCAAACTTCACCCATTAGTGTATTGTATCACAATCTAGTAATTACATTCGAAAATTTGGTTATAGGACATTTGATTTGAGCGCAATCATTAAACTTAGGTCAAAAAAGCCATTTAAGCCTTTTCACAGTGAGATCTATGCGATATGGCCGAGAAATGTAATTTTGATGTTAACTCCCAAACCGCTGCGCAGAAGTCAACCAAACTTCACCCAATAGTGTATTGTATCACAATCTAGTAGTTACATTTGAAAATTTTGTTCTATGACATTTTGTTTGAACGCAATCATCAAACTTAATTAAAAAAGTCATTTAAGCCTTTTCACAGTGAGATCTATGCGATATGGCCGAGAAATGTAATTTTGATGTTAACTCCCAAACCGCTGCGCAGAAGTCAACTAAACTTCACCCAATAGTGTATTGTATCACATTCTAGTAGTTACATTTGAAAATTTCGTTCTAGGACATTTGGTTTGAGCGCAATCATTAAACTTAGGTCAAAAAAGCCATTTAAGCCTTTTCACAGTGAGATCTATGCGATATGGCCGAGAAATGTAATTTTGATGTTAACTCCCAAACCGCTGCGCAGAAGTCAACCAAACTTCACCTAATAGTGTATTGTATCACATTCTAGTAGTTACATTTGAAAATTTCGTTCTAGGACATTTGGTTTGAGCGCAATCTTTAAACTTAGGTCAAAAAAGCCATTTAAGCCTTTTCACAGTGAGATCTATGCGATATGGCCGAGAAATGTAATTTTGATGTTAACTCCCAAACCGCTGCGCAGAAGTCAATCAAACTTCACCCAATAGTGTATTGTATCACAATCTAGTAGTTACATGTGGAAATTTGGTTCTAGGACATTTGATTTGAGCGCAATCCTCAAACTTAGGTCAAAAAAGCCATTTAAGCCTTTTCACAGTGAGATCTATGCGATATGGCCGAGAAATGTAATTTTGATGTTAACTCCCAAACCGCTGCGCAGAAGTCAACCAAACTTCACCCAATAGTGTATTGTATCACAATCTAGTAGTTACATTTGAAAATTTTGTTCTAGGATATTTTGTTTGAGCGCAATCATCAAACTTAATTAAAAAAGTCATTTAAGCCTTTTCACAGTGAGATCTATGCGATATGGCCGAGAAATGTAATTTTGATGTTAACTCCCAAACCGCTGCGCAGAAGTCAACCAAACTTCACCCATTAGTGTATTGTATCACAATCTAGTAGTTACATGTAGAAATTTGGTTCTAGGACATTTAATTTGAGCGCAATCCTCAAACTTAGGTCAAAAAAGCCATTTAAGCCTTTTCACAGTGAGATCTATGTGATATGGCCGAGAAATGTAATTTTGATGTTAACTCCCAAACCGCTGCGCAGAAGTCAATCAAACTTCACCCAATAGTGTATTGTATCACATTCTAGTAGTTACATTTGAAAATTTCGTTCTAGGACATTTGGTTTGAGCGCAATCATTAAACTTAGGTCAAAAAAGCCATTTAAGCCTTTTCACAGTGAGATCTATGCGATATGGCCGAGAAATGTAATTTTGATGTTAACTCCCAAACCGCTGCGCAGAAGTCAACTAAACTTCACCCAATAGTGTATTGTATCACATTCTAGTAGTTACATTTGAAAATTTCGTTCTAGGACATTTGGTTTGAGCGCAATCATTAAACTTAATTAAAAAAGTCATTTAAGCCTTTTCACAGTGAGATCTATGCGATATGGCCGAGAAATGTAATTTTGATGTTAACTCCCAAACCGCTGCGCAGAAGTCAACCAAACTTCACCCATTAGTGTATTGTATCACAATCTAGTAATTACATGTGGAAATTTGGTTCTAGGACATTTGATTTGAGCGCAATCCTCAAACTTAGGTCAAAAAAGCCATTTAAGCCTTTTCACAGTGAGATCTATGCGATATGGCCGAGAAATGTAATTTTGATGTTAACTCCCAAACCGCTGCGCAGAAGTCAACCAAACTTCACCCATTAGTGTATTGTATCACAATCTAGTAGTTACATGTGGAAATTTGGTTCTAGGACATTTGATTTGAGCGCAATCCTCAAACTTAGGTCAAAAAAGCCATTTAAGCCTTTTCACAGTGAGATCTATGCGATATGGCCGAGAAATGTAATTTTGATGTTAACTCCCAAACCGCTGCGCAGAAGTCAACCAAACTTCACCCAATAGTGTATTGTATCACAATCTAGTAGTTACATTTGAAAATTTTGTTCTAGGATATTTTGTTTGAGCGCAATCATCAAACTTAATTAAAAAAGTCATTTAAGCCTTTTCACAGTGAGATCTATGCGATATGGCCGAGAAATGTAATTTTGATGTTAACTCCCAAACCGCTGCGCAGAAGTCAACCAAACTTCACCCATTAGTGTATTGTATCACAATCTAGTAATTACATGTGGAAATTTGGTTCTAGGACATTTGATTTGAGCGCAATCCTCAAACTTAGGTCAAAAAAGCCATTTAAGCCTTTTCACAGTGAGATCTCTGCGATATGGCCGAGAAATGTAATTTTGATGTTAACTCCCAAACCGCTGCGCAGAAGTCAACCAAACTTCACCCAATAGTGTATTGTATCACAATCTAGTAGTTACATTTGAAAATTTTGTTCTATGACATTTTGTTTGAACGCAATCATCAAACTTAATTAAAAAAGTCATTTAAGCCTTTTCACAGTGAGATCTATGCGATATGGCCGAGAAATGTAATTTTGATGTTAACTCCCAAACCGCTGCGCAGAAGTCAACCAAACTTCACCCATTAGTGTATTGTATCACAATCTAGTAGTTACATGTGGAAATTTGGTTATTGGACATTTGATTTGAGCGCAATCCTCAAACTTAGGTCAAAAAAGCCATTTAAGCCTTTTCACAGTGAGATCTATGCGATATGGCCGAGAAATGTAATTTTGATGTTAACTCCCAAACCGCTGCGCAGAAGTCAACCAAACTTCACCCAATAGTGTATTGTATCACATTCTAGTAGTTACATTTGAAAATTTCGTTCTAGGACATTTGGTTTGAGCGCAATCTTTAAACTTAGGTCAAAAAAGCCATTTAAGCCTTTTCACAGTGAGATCTATGCGATATGGCCGAGAAATGTAATTTTGATGTTAACTCCCAAACCGCTGCGCAGAAGTCAATCAAACTTCACCCAATAGTGTATTGTATCACAATCTAGTAGTTACATGTGGAAATTTGGTTCTAGGACATTTGATTTGAGCGCAATCCTCAAACTTAGGTCAAAAAAGCCATTTAAGCCTTTTCACAGTGAGATCTATGCGATATGGCCGAGAAATGTAATTTTGATGTTAACTCCCAAACCGCTGCGCAGAAGTCAACCAAACTTCACCCAATAGTGTATTGTATCACAATCTAGTAGTTACATTTGAAAATTTTGTTCTAGGATATTTTGTTTGAGCGCAATCATCAAACTTAATTAAAAAAGTCGTTTAAGCCTTTTCACAGTGAGATCTATGCGATATGGCCGAGAAATGTAATTTTGATGTTAACTCCCAAACCGCTGCGCAGAAGTCAACCAAACTTCACCCATTAGTGTATTGTATCACAATCTAGTAGTTACATGTAGAAATTTGGTTCTAGGACATTTAATTTGAGCGCAATCCTCAAACTTAGGTCAAAAAAGCCATTTAAGCCTTTTCACAGTGAGATCTATGCGATATGGCCGAGAAATGTAATTTTGATGTTAACTCCCAAACCGCTGCGCAGAAGTCAATCAAACTTCACCCAATAGTGTATTGTATCACATTCTAGTAGTTACATTTGAAAATTTCGTTCTAGGACATTTGGTTTGAGCGCAATCATTAAACTTAGGTCAAAAAAGCCATTTAAGCCTTTTCACAGTGAGATCTATGCGATATGGCCGAGAAATGTAATTTTGATGTTAACTCCCAAACCGCTGCGCAGAAGTCAACTAAACTTCACCCAATAGTGTATTGTATCACATTCTAGTAGTTACATTTGAAAATTTCGTTCTAGGACATTTGGTTTGAGCGCAATCATTAAACTTAATTAAAAAAGTCATTTAAGCCTTTTCACAGTGAGATCTATGCGATATGGCCGAGAAATGTAATTTTGATGTTAACTCCCAAACCGCTGCGCAGAAGTCAACCAAACTTCACCCATTAGTGTATTGTATCACAATCTAGTAATTACATGTGGAAATTTGGTTCTAGGACATTTGATTTGAGCGCAATCCTCAAACTTAGGTCAAAAAAGCCATTTAAGCCTTTTCACAGTGAGATCTATGCGATATGGCCGAGAAATGTAATTTTGATGTTAACTCCCAAACCGCTGCGCAGAAGTCAACCAAACTTCACCCATTAGTGTATTGTATCACAATCTAGTAGTAACATGTGGAAATTTGGTTCTAGGACATTTGATTTGAGCGCAATCCTCAAACTTAGGTCAAAAAAGCCATTTAAGCCTTTTCACAGTGAGATCTATGCGATATGGCCGAGAAATGTAATTTTGATGTTAACTCCCAAACCGCTGCGCAGAAGTCAACCAAACTTCACCCAATAGTGTATTGTATCACAATCTAGTAGTTACATTTGAAAATTTTGTTCTAGGATATTTTGTTTGAGCGCAATCATCAAACTTAATTAAAAAAGTCATTTAAGCCTTTTCACAGTGAGATCTATGCGATATGGCCGAGAAATGTAATTTTGATGTTAACTCCCAAACCGCTGCGCAGAAGTCAACCAAACTTCACCCATTAGTGTATTGTATCACAATCTAGTAATTACATGTGGAAATTTGGTTCTAGGACATTTGATTTGAGCGCAATCCTCAAACTTAGGTCAAAAAAGCCATTTAAGCCTTTTCACAGTGAGATCTATGCGATATGGCCGAGAAATGTAATTTTGATGTTAACTCCCAAACCGCTGCGCAGAAGTCAACTAAACTTCACCCAATAGTGTATTGTATCACATTCTAGTAGTTACATTTGAAAATTTCGTTCTAGGACATTTGGTTTGAGCGCAATCATTAAACTTAATTAAAAAAGTCATTTAAGCCTTTTCACAGTGAGATCTATGCGATATGGCCGAGAAATGTAATTTTGATGTTAACTCCCAAACCGCTGCGCAGAAGTCAACCAAACTTCACCCATTAGTGTATTGTATCACAATCTAGTAATTACATGTGGAAATTTGGTTCTAGGACATTTGATTTGAGCGCAATCCTCAAACTTAGGTCAAAAAAGCCATTTAAGCCTTTTCACAGTGAGATCTATGCGATATGGCCGAGAAATGTAATTTTGATGTTAACTCCCAAACCGCTGCGCAGAAGTCAACCAAACTTCACCCAATAGTGTATTGTATCACAATCTAGTAGTTACATTTGAAAATTTTGTTATATGACATTTTGTTTGAACGCAATCATCAAACTTAATTAAAAAAGTCATTTAAGCCTTTTCACAGTGAGATCTATGCGATATGGCCGAGAAATGTAATTTTGATGTTAACTCCCAAACCGCTGCGCAGAAGTCAACCAAACTTCACCCATTAGTGTATTGTATCACAATCTAGTAGTTACATGTGGAAATTTGGTTATTGGACATTTGATTTGAGCGCAATCCTCAAACTTAGGTCAAAAAAGCCATTTAAGCCTTTTCACAGTGAGATCTATGCGATATGGCCGAGAAATGTAATTTTGATGTTAACTCCCAAACCGCTGCGCAGAAGTCAACCAAACTTCACCCAATAGTGTATTGTATCAAATTCTAGTAGTTACATTTGAAAATTTCGTTCTAGGACATTTGGTTTGAGCGCAATCTTTAAACTTAGGTCAAAAAAGCCATTTAAGCCTTTTCACAGTGAGATCTCTGCGATATGGCCGAGAAATGTAATTTTGATGTTAACTCCCAAACCGCTGCGCAGAAGTCAACCAAACTTCACCCAATAGTGTATTGTATCACAATCTAGTAGTTACATTTGAAAATTTTGTTCTATGACATTTTGTTTGAACGCAATTATCAAACTTAATTAAAAAAGTCATTTAAGCCTTTTCACAGTGAGATCTATGCGATATGGCCGAGAAATGTAATTTTGATGTTAACTCCCAAACCGCTGCGCAGAAGTCAACCAAACTTCACCCAATAGTGTATTGTATCACATTCTAGTAGTTACATTTGAAAATTTCGTTCTAGGACATTTGGTTTGAGCGCAATCATTAAACTTAATTAAAAAAGTCATTTAAGCCTTTTCACAGTGAGATCTATGCGATATGGCCGAGAAATGTAATTTTGATGTTAACTCCCAAACCGCTGCGCAGAAGTCAACCAAACTTCACCCATTAGTGTATTGTATCACAATCTAGTAATTACATGTGGAAATTTGGTTCTAGGACATTTGATTTGAGCGCAATCCTCAAACTTAGGTCAAAAAAGCCATTTAAGCCTTTTCACAGTGAGATCTCTGCGATATGGCCGAGAAATGTAATTTTGATGTTAACTCCCAAACCGCTGCGCAGAAGTCAACCAAACTTCACCCAATAGTGTATTGTATCACAATCTAGTAGTTACATTTGAAAATTTTGTTCTATGACATT
Source organism: Corythoichthys intestinalis (assembly GCF_030265065.1). Classification (NCBI taxonomy): domain Eukaryota; kingdom Metazoa; phylum Chordata; class Actinopteri; order Syngnathiformes; family Syngnathidae; genus Corythoichthys; species Corythoichthys intestinalis. Next base: position 2,681 of record NW_026651615.1, on the reverse strand, counting down.
TTGTTTGAACGCAATCATCAAACTTAATTAAAAAAGTCATTTAAGCCTTTTCACAGTGAGATCTATGCGATATGGCCGAGAAATGTAATTTTGATGTTAACTCCCAAACCGCTGCGCAGAAGTCAACCAAACTTCACCCATTAGTGTATTGTATCACAATCTAGTAGTTACATGTGGAAATTTGGTTATTGGACATTTGATTTGAGCGCAATCCTCAAACTTAGGTCAAAAAAGCCATTTAAGCCTTTTCACAGTGAGATCTATGCGATATGGCCGAGAAATGTAATTTTGATGTTAACTCCCAAACCGCTGCGCAGAAGTCAACCAAACTTCACCCAATAGTGTATTGTATCACATTCTAGTAGTTACATTTGAAAATTTCGTTCTAGGACATTTGGTTTGAGCGCAATCTTTAAACTTAGGTCAAAAAAGCCATTTAAGCCTTTTCACAGTGAGATCTATGCGATATGGCCGAGAAATGTAATTTTGATGTTAACTCCCAAACCGCTGCGCAGAAGTCAATCAAACTTCACCCAATAGTGTATTGTATCACAATCTAGTAGTTACATTTGAAAATTTTGTTCTAGGACATTTTGTTTGAACGCAATCATCAAACTTAATTAAAAAAGTCATTTAAGCCTTTTCACAGTGAGATCTATGCGATATGGCCGAGAAATGTAATTTTGATGTTAACTCCCAAACCGCTGCGCAGAAGTCAACCAAACTTCACCCAATAGTGTATTGTATCACAATCTAGTAGTTACATTTGGAAATTTGGTTCTTGGACATTTGATTTGAGCGCAATCCTCAAACTTAGGTCAAAAAAAGCCATTTAAGCCTTTTCACAGTGAGATCTATGCGATATGGCCGAGAAATGTAATTTTGATGTTAACTCCCAAACCGCTGCGCAGAAGTCAATCAAACTTCACCCAATAGTGTATTGTATCACATTCTAGTAGTTACATTTCAAAATTTCGTTCTAGGACATTTGGTTTGAGCGCAATCATTAAACTTAGGTCAAAAAAGCCATTTAAGCCTTTTCACAGTGAGATCTATGCGATATGGCCGAGAAATGTAATTTTGATGTTAACTCCCAAACCGCTGCGCAGAAGTCAATCAAACTTCACCCAATAGTGTATTGTATCACATTCTAGTAGTTACATTTGAAAATTTCGTTCTAGGACATTTGGTTTGAGCGCAATCATTAAACTTAGGTCAAAAAAGCCATTTAAGCCTTTTCACAGTGAGATCTATGCGATATGGCCGAGAAATGTAATTTTGATGTTAACTCCCAAACCGCTGCGCAGAAGTCAACTAAACTTCACCCAATAGTGTATTGTATCACATTCTAGTAGTTACATTTGAAAATTTCGTTCTAGGACATTTGGTTTGAGCGCAATCATTAAACTTAATTAAAAAAGTCATTTAAGCCTTTTCACAGTGAGATCTATGCGATATGGCCGAGAAATGTAATTTTGATGTTAACTCCCAAACCGCTGCGCAGAAGTCAACCAAACTTCACCCATTAGTGTATTGTATCACAATCTAGTAATTACATGTGGAAATTTGGTTCTAGGACATTTGATTTGAGCGCAATCCTCAAACTTAGGTCAAAAAAGCCATTTAAGCCTTTTCACAGTGAGATCTCTGCGATATGGCCGAGAAATGTAATTTTGATGTTAACTCCCAAACCGCTGCGCAGAAGTCAACCAAACTTCACCCAATAGTGTATTGTATCACAATCTAGTAGTTACATTTGAAAATTTTGTTCTATGACATTTTGTTTGAACGCAATCATCAAACTTAATTAAAAAAGTCATTTAAGCCTTTTCACAGTGAGATCTATGCGATATGGCCGAGAAATGTAATTTTGATGTTAACTCCCAAACCGCTGCGCAGAAGTCAACCAAACTTCACCCATTAGTGTATTGTATCACAATCTAGTAGTTACATGTGGAAATTTGGTTATTGGACATTTGATTTGAGCGCAATCCTCAAACTTAGGTCAAAAAAGCCATTTAAGCCTTTTCACAGTGAGATCTATGCGATATGGCCGAGAAATGTAATTTTGATGTTAACTCCCAAACCGCTGCGCAGAAGTCAATCAAACTTCACCCAATAGTGTATTGTATCACAATCTAGTAGTTACATGTGGAAATTTGGTTCTAGGACATTTGATTTGAGCGCAATCCTCAAACTTAGGTCAAAAAAGCCATTTAAGCCTTTTCACAGTGAGATCTATGCGATATGGCCGAGAAATGTAATTTTGATGTTAACTCCCAAACCGCTGCGCAGAAGTCAACCAAACTTCACCCAATAGTGTATTGTATCACAATCTAGTAGTTACATTTGAAAATTTTGTTCTAGGATATTTTGTTTGAGCGCAATCATCAAACTTAATTAAAAAAGTCATTTAAGCCTTTTCACAGTGAGATCTATGCGATATGGCCGAGAAATGTAATTTTGATGTTAACTCCCAAACCGCTGCGCAGAAGTCAACCAAACTTCACCCATTAGTGTATTGTATCACAATCTAGTAGTTACATGTAGAAATTTGGTTCTAGGACATTTAATTTGAGCGCAATCCTCAAACTTAGGTCAAAAAAGCCATTTAAGCCTTTTCACAGTGAGATCTATGTGATATGGCCGAGAAATGTAATTTTGATGTTAACTCCCAAACC
>NW_026651614.1:147500-192075 GCF_030265065.1 Corythoichthys intestinalis | reverse complement strand
AGCTCAAAAAGACAAAAACACCACACAAATCTAGCGAGCATGGTTCAGTGTACTACTTTTCTCAACAGACTCGGGACTACCTATTACGACATACTATCAAATTTACAGTAATTTAAAACACGGGTAGCTACGAGGCAAGCAAAAGCTGAGCTGCGGTCGCGTGACGGCAATGAAGGGGGCAAAGAACTGTCACTATATGGAGGCTTCATGGCAGCGATATTTACCTCATATGTGCACAGAAAAAAAGAATAGTATGATCACCATAATACTGATTTGCAATGAAACGGTATACACATGTCCATTTTTTCCAAGTGTTTTATTTTTTTTTTCCCATGTCAGGTGTTGGTTGGTTTGACAAATTATGTCAATCCGTCCATCATGTGCTACTCAAGCGCCCCACAACAACGCACATGGACACGGGAGATGTCGCAATATGTCTACATTTTTCTTAACAGACTAATGAGAGTAGAAAGGCGATATCGTAAAGAGCAAACAATTATTTCTCGTCAGCATTTGACAATCTGAGATGCGGGGACGACAGGGGAGCTGACCGGATTATTTTATTTATTAATACCAGTGCAAAACGTCAATACGATCACCATAATACTGATTTGCAATGAAACTGTATATACATGTCATTTTTTTCCGAGTGTTTTATTTTTTTCCCCCGTGTCAGGTGTTGGTTGGTTTGACAAATTATGTCAATCCGTCCATCATGCACTACTCAAGCGCCCCAAAACAACGCACGCGGACACGGGAGATGTCGCAATATGTCTACATTTTTCTTAACAGACTAATAAGGGTAGAAAGGCGACATCGTAAAGGGCAAACAACCATTTCTCGTCAGCATTTGACGATCTGAGATGCGGGGACGACAGGGGAGCTGACCGGATTATTTTATTTATTAATACCAGTGCAAAAATTCAGTACGATCATCTTAATACTGATTTGCAATTAAACTGTCAAATATCAAAATGCAGTATTGTCTTTATTTCAGAGCAGCACATTCGAAAACTAGCTATTTACACTTATAGTTTTAACAATAGTGACTAAAAATAATAGTGATGAGCATGAAAACAAAAATACAACAGAGTGAGAGGTAAATATGTGTTGGTCGATCCATTTAGAAATTAAACTTTCGATTTATTTTTATTTTCGTGACAGCAAGCATGCTGCGTTGGCTGGTAGCAGGCTAGCAGCAGCATTGTATATGTGATCGAGAACATGCTAAAGAAAGTCCGTGCGCCCCCGACCCCAAACCCCCACTCCTCCCACAAAAGGAAAATGTTTAACCGTGTCCTAAATCGAAATGCAAGCACGAGCCATGATTTTGAGCCCATAGAACTAGGACAGACGACGCGGAAGTTCTCCCTCGCTTTTGCAGCAGCGGGTGGGAGGGAGACGAGGCTGTCTGTGAAAGCAGAATGATATTGCCTGTCACTCATTACTGAAACTACGACGAGTGGTCAATGTGCAAGAGAGGGAGGGACCAAGAATGTCACTTCCCGTTCAGTTATACTGCGAAGCGGTCTTTGGTGATTCGTTCGGCAACGTCACTTCCCGTTCAGTAACCGAACGATTCATTTGGACGGGGAGGGAGATGAGGGGGGCGAACGATTCGTTGAACGATTCGTTTGAACGAATCTTTTTACTGAACGATCCGGAATGGATTCGTTTACTCAAGTGAACGACAGATCCCGTCACTAGGGTCCGGATTTAGTGAACCCTGGCGTAGGGCCTACGGCGTCGCTCCGCTGTCACCGGAACGCAGAAGCATAAATCAGCCTTGACTAGAACCATTCTTCTTAACAAAACGGCCTGTCAAAAAACATTTCAGAAATTCTTTTTAACTAAACGGCCTGTTAAAAAGCAGATACGCTGAGGGATGTTATTTTGATCGATTCTGATTCGGTTGTGCTTTACCAATCATCTTATTGATAATAGCAGTCGCCACATAAGGCTGTTCAGTTCCCTATAAAGCAAAGAAGAAGCACTTTTCCTTGGGTGCAGCTGTCATTTTGGGTGTTATAGTGATGAGTGAGTAGGAAGTACCCAAATTTTACGTGTCTACATTACGCTTTCCTTATACTGCTTACGCTAGTTCTGATTTCAAAGGAGTTCCGTCAATCCACTTCCACGGGTATGGGCTCTTCAGGCCGATCCAGTAGTCAAAGCCATCGAGTTGTTCTTTCAACCAGTCCTGAAACAAATTGCATCAGTACTAAAGGGCACGAGAGACACTTAGTGAAAGGCCGCTCACCCTCTCCGCGCTGCTCCGGATTATCAGCAGGTGCCCCCCATTGGATGAACAGTAGCGTTTGGCATCATCCCAAGATTTAGAGTCATTGGCAAAGCAGTAACTATGTTGGTTGTTGAGCCGCCAGGGTGCCTGACAGCCCTCAGCAGACTTGGGCCGTCGAGTAGGCGATACAACCTTCTTATCAGGGCCCGTAAGAGGAGGGCCCGTAGCACGAGGGCCCGTAGTAGGAGCGACCGTAACAGGAGCTACCGTAACAGGAGGGCCCGTAGGAGGACGGCCCGTAGCAGGAGCGACCGTAGCAGGAGCGACCGTAACAGGAGGGCCCGTAACAGGAACGCCCGTAGCAGGATGGCCCGTAGCAGGAGCGACCGTAAGAGGAGGGCCCGTAGCAGGAGCGACCGTAACAGGAGGGCCCGTAACAGGAGGGCCCGTAGGAGGAGCGACCGTAGCAGGAGCGACCGTAGCAGGAGCGACCGTAACAGGAGGGCCCGTAGCAGGAGCGACCGTAGCAGGAGCGACCGTAGCAGGAGCGACCGTAACAGGAGGGCCCGTAACAGGAACGCCCGTAGCAGGATGGCCCGTAGCAGGAGCGACCGTAAGAGGAGGGCCCGTAGCAGGAGCGACCGTAACAGGAGCGACCGTAACAGGAGGGCCCGTAACAGGAGGGCCCGTAACAGGAGGGCCCGTAGGAGGAGCGACCGTAGCAGGAGCGACCGTAACAGGAGGGCGCGTAACAGGAGGGCGCGTAACAGGAGGGCGCGTAGCAGGAGGGCGCGTAGCAGGAGGGCTCGTAGGCCCGCAGCAGCGTCCTAAGGGCGTCAAGAAAAATATTCAAATAATATTTGATGATAGCAGTATTCAAAAAATTCAAAGAAAAGAAGAGCAAAACCGTTCATAATAAGTCTTTAAATAATAATGAAATCATTTTTCTAGTGGACCCTCTGCCCGTTTCACTTTTTCCTGTGATGTGATAATTTCACCACAGACCCCAGTCTCACCACCCAGCAGACGAGTGAGCTACCTGAAGGTGCTATTTTTAGCCTCCGCAATTGAGCGACGTTACGGTGACGTCAACTTCATGAAAAGACAAAAGCCCTCCGGGTCAGAAGAAAAAGAAAGAAGAGACCATAAACGTGAAGAAAAACAGAGGTTTGTTGTGATGATTTTTTTTCAACAGCATAAGCACGTAGACTTAGCGCAACTGCAAGCTAGCGGTTATTCACATAGAGTTTATATGACTTAGTGCTAAAGAAAGATTATACTGTATCATTAGCCAGGCTGTTGTTTTAGAAATATTTTCAGTATTCAGCCAGCTGTTGATTAGTTTCAGTTAAATTTACTCCCCCTCCAATTTTTGAGAAATTTGGACAAAGTCTATGGGGGACCCAAATTGTCTTGCTTACTTTCATGTGATGTGAACCACTTTTACCTTGTGTGAAATTTTGCCTTTCAAATAAATTTGCCTTGCCTAAAAAAGTGGCAAGGTTAATTATACAAATACACCATAAAATATGCATTAATAATTTCAAAGTTCTGTGGTATGGGGGACTAAAAGTGCCATGGATTTAAATGCAAACATTTGTTTTTAAATGTGTCATTAATTCATTAAAATGGCAATCACGTTCATGTAAAAAAAAAAAAAAAATTCAATAGGTATTTATTTGCTGTCTTATTTTATTTAATTCATTATTATTGAATAGTCCTGTGTAGTTGCAGTGCTTCAAGAATGTATTTTCTTTCAACTACGCCCATCAAAGATAGTGACCGGGTCCAATAGACAGGTACAGTAGGCTGCAAGACTTTAGGCGCTATCATGCTGGTTTGACAATGAGCAGCTATTTGACAAATATAATGTAAGATTCCACTTTCTTCTCTAGATGCTCTTCTGAAATATTTTCCTTCTGCCTCTGTACATTCTGGGCCATCTTTTACAGCGAACTTATCCACATCAGCACCAAGTCCAAGCCCACCAAGTCCAGGAAAGAAGTGCCCTTCCAAAACAACTGTCATATGAAAGTGCAATAGATGCTTTTGCATCAGTGAAGACAAGGTGAGTAAGGTTATAGGTCGAGGTGAAAAAAAGTTGCATTTTAAAGTGTTCGGTTTGTCTTTATATAGGTTTGTGTTGGTGGGGGGTGTTAATCATATTGTAACAACAATTGTAAAAGTCATCAAGATTGTGTTCAACTGCAGGTTTTTTGTTGTTGTTTGTTTTCCCTTCGGTCATTAAAAGTTCAATTATCCCTCCCCTTCCAGCACCTCAACCTATATGTATTCATGATCCAGATCAATTGAGATCACAGACAATGGTTTTGGAGCTAAGTTTCTGTTGTGTTGAAGCACATGTCTTTTGGACATTCTCTTCCTACGTTTGATACATTATGACAAAACACACACACAGGCACCACATACAAAATTATCCATCTCGCAATGTGAAACAAAACACCTGGAATGTGAAAAGTTGCATTGAAAACCTCAGTCCATGTAGAACTGTAACATATATGTATTTATTTTTTATTTTTTAATGTTAATTTTATTTATATATGAAAAAATACAATTATACATTAATACAAATCTATTGGGTTTATTGATAATTTATTGATTAAAAAAATCATTAAGATTATAATGGAATTAAAAAAAAGTAGATATTTATTTATATCATAGGTAAATACTATGACCCTTTAGTATAAAACTAAAACTAACCAAAACTAAACTACAAGAGTATTTAACTGCCATTAGTCAATATTTAGTATTATATATTTAGTGTTATTATATTTAGTAATAATAATACTACTAATAATATAGTATTATATAATACTATAAAATTAAATTAAAAAATAAATTATTATGAATTTATTAAATTTATTATTATTAAGTTATTAAAATTATTATAATAAAATTTAATAGTAATATTTAGTGTTATTTTTTTAATTCATAATAATTTTAATAGTTTTAAAATAGTTATATATATACATTTGTATTAATGTATAATTTTGGTTCGTTTAGCTTACTACTGACAACAACAGAAGTGCGCTTATTCTTAACTGGGAGGACTGGCTATGGATTCTCACGTTTCTGTGCCAATGACGGTGCTAGACGTCCAATCCATTTGCAGCCTTCCAAGGCAAAACGAAGTGAATTTCCAAGGCAAACCGAAGTGAATGTTTCAGGTTTTCAGTCAGTGGCGGTCAGTGAGTTAAATGAGTGGTATATCAATGCTTAAAGTCAGTCGTTAGTTTTAAATAGGCTTTACTACACCCTTTTTTCAAAAGTTCACAGTCGGATCAGAAAGTGTCTCAAAACCGCGGATGTATTATGTATTGTTTCCATTGTTTCAAATGAGACTGACAGTTTGCTTAATATGTCTAGTAATCTGACAAGTATACATTTCCCCGAGGTGGGGCCAATAAAATGCCCTTTTATATTGATCCCCTAATGATCTGAAGAAACAAATCCAGTCCCAACAACGTTTGCAGTGAACCTTGAAGTCAAATAAAAACGTGAACTCACCAAGCGAAGCCCAAATGCCAAGCACGGTCAACGCTTGGAAAAGGAGCGATTGTGCCTTCTTCATCTCTCAGGTCCAGATAGAAGATCAGCCAGATAAACTTCAGAGGAGAATTTAATACGACGCAAGCCTCTTTCGCTCTGTGACAGACACACAAGCTTGACTACGTCACGCACGCACGCACGCACGCACGTCCAACGACACAAAGGCTGGAGGATGACGCTCTAAAGAACTCGTGCATCAAAAGAAAACAAACATACAAACAAAGAAGAATTCGTGCATCAAACACGTCTCAACGTCACGTGGAACATTTGGAAATTAGGGTCGTACTAGTGATGGAGAAACCTTAGCTTTCTGAAGCAGTAAATATATATCAAGCAACGTGTCGAAATGGTTCATTCAGTGTTATGAAGCATTTGCCACGAATCAGTGTGGTGAGTCACGACAGACGACACTGCTTCACCGCTGCTTTCTGTACCGCTGAAGCAAATGTGTTGAGATGGTTCCGTGCTACGAGGCATTTGACACAATTCAGTGTGGTGACATCTTCTGGACAAAAATATATTGAATTTTCATCTAACCAAATGACCAAGTGTCATCTGAACAATGAAACCTGTGGGTGGTATGGTGGTTATATACTATGTCTGATGTGCGAGCAGTAGTGGGTTTGACCACTAGCCTGAAATGTATTCTTTATTCTTCCCCCAGATTAATAAAAAAAAAAAAATAATAATAATAATAATAATGAAAACAAACAAACAAAAAAAAGCTGTTGTGTTACTTTTAAATGAAATACGCAAATGCTTGTGCAATAGGGAACTCTTGATGGTAGGTGTATAGAATGCTAGTGACACTGGGATGGGGATTTGGGTGATTCACACATTTTTATTTAAAAACAGAATCATCTCAGCAGCATTTGGTTTCAGCCGGTTCCTCTTTTTGCTAATGACCTCTCCAGCTTTTGAGAATATTCTCTCACATGGCACGAACAAATATACAAACTGACAGATAGACAAACAAACACAAAAACTGACAAACAGACAGACACAAAAACAAACACAAAAACTAAATTGTGTGTGTGTGTGGGGGGGGATGCGTGGGTGTGTGTGTGCGTGTACTATGGCGAGAGGCTGACGTGACTGACCTGAAAAGAAACTGCTTTTCTGTACTGTTTCTCTTTTTTATTTACCAGCTTTCAATTTAACATGTTTAACAATTGTACATGCAGTCTAAACATTAAGTATATGAAAATGTCTTGTAAACAATAAGAATTCAAGTTTGAACATTTATAACAGCTAGTATGACTTGAACAACATTATACAAATCAATACGACGACTGTGCAAACATGTCATTGTAACACAAATGACATACGACTTGAACAGTACACTTCAAACAGACAACTTATTGTTCATGGCTGATGTGACATTATTACTTTTTGCTTTTTACTTCAATGTTTCTGTGTTTTTTTCTTCTTCTTTTTTTCAGAGCATTTTTTTAAATACATGCACGCACACATGCACCCCCACCACAGAGACACACACGCTAAAGCTATATTGCTCTTATGCCAATGAAGCGTTTAAGATTTTATGATGGCAGTAATGACACAGAATAAAGCAAGCACATACAGAAAAATAGCGGTGGCCATTAAATGGTGATATTATAAGCCCCACTGTTGGATTATAATTTATGGTGAATGCTTTACCATCATAAAAGCTGTCAAAGAAATCACACACACACACACAGATACAAAATAACGCGACATACTAATTGCTAGATGCAGTCGGTGCCCAATCCACTCATTAAGTTCAGCCGTTTTGACAAGGTTAGAGCCGCTATCAGACTCCCATCACGTTCATTTGTAGCGTTAGCCGCTAGCGTCAGCCAGTAGAAAGCAATAGAAGCACTCTCTCATGAAATCGTGAAGAAAGCGGGTGAAAGCCCGCCTGGAGGCCGCCAAGAGTCTACTTAATGTCGGGTGAAAGTTTGGCTAAGCTCCCTTAAGCCCGACTCCATCACGTTTGCTTGTAGCATTAGCCGCTAGCGTTAGTCTACTGGGCTGCTGTTTGCTTGATTTCCTGATAACCACGTGACTTCACATGTAAACACACTGACTGCTTTCTTAAAGGGGAACGAACGTAGCCGAACAACACGGCGTCAAAGCGGGATGAAAAGACTATATTTACTTGTTTTATTAAATGACCAAATTTACCGACATGGTCAAAATTACGTCGGTCATCGTGAAGAATTTTGTTAACGGTCAATTTTTGGTAAACCGCCTGGCTCTGCGGAAAACTCATTTGGGTACAATGCAACAGGTATTTGGATCTGTCAGGACATCTGGTATTGAATGAAAGAGCTACTGTTCGTCTATGTACTGCCCAAAAATTACGTCTTTATGGTACAACAGACGTTATGGCCAACACATATCAAGGGGACGCCGCGTCCCCAATTTTACTACGCAGAGTGTAAAGAGTTCATTCTTGGATAATTGTGAAAAAGTGATCATCCGGGATGGAGGATCGAGCCGCTACTCCTCCGCATTGTGAGGAGCCAGCTGAGGGGGTTCGGCCATCTGGTTTGGATGCGTCCAGGAGGCTTCGCTGAATGTAAGCCAATGTGGAGCTTTGCTCTCATACAAGAAATATATTTAAGGAACTTTTCCAGCGTTATTTCGTTGTGTAAATGCATTTATAATAATCACAAAAATATGTAGACTATTTAAACATTTAGAAAGATGCGGATTTTTTTTTCTGCCAGCTCGAAGAGATTAAAATAAATGTCAAATCCACCGATAGAACAGACACACAAATATAAAAGATATAAATGTTTATTGAATATGCATCTAACGGTATTGTTTAACTGAAAATTCATTGCAAAAGAGAGGCTTTAATTTTTTTTATTATTCATTGTCACAAATGTGATCACACAGAACGCAACCATGCATCTCATCCCCGCATTTCCTTCTTCTCCTGAGTCCTCCCAAATATAACATAAAATTGACGGCGGGGGGGTCAGGCTCTGGGCCTGCAAATCAAGTGAATTGATCAGGCTCGGGCGGGGTTGGGCTGGATTTTTTTAGGCCCAATCTAACCTCTACTCTGACGATGTTCAAAGGACATACATATTCATACAGTCAATGGGACTAAACATATATCACCCTGCTTTATGTGGTAATGCACGATAAATTATTTCTTACACTTAACGTACCAAATCTTATTTTATTGTCCTGACAGCAGACTTTATTTCTTTTCATGTACATAAGTAAACTGGCATATTGACGCATTCACAAATCACACGATCTGTAATTCGCTGCCAACAGACCAGTCGCGCTCTACTCGCTGGAGCGGTGTTGGATTTCGCGGTGAGGGTGGCTTTTAATTCTTCATAACTCCGCATTACTATCGCGCATTCCTCCTCCGTGAAGTAAGGTGCCCGTGCCATCGTCACAAGTAGTTTTTGACTCTGGTCTCCGCCCCCTTTTATGTGAACGCGCAGTAACTCTGATTGGGTTGACATAGGTTCGACTAATCAACCTCATAACTAGCGTCGTAGCACTGATTGACCACAAACTAGATAACCAGGTTTCGTCAACTCCGGTTAGCCGCTGGTAAGCAGGATTACTTCAGTACAGTACAGTACAGTACAGGCCACTGGCATTCACAAAGTCACGATCAAAATCAGTGACGTGCGGTGAGGTTCATGGTTGGTGAGGCACTGACTCCTTTAGTGTCCGATTTCCAAATATATAAACCAAAAACGGTAGCTTATTCAATTGGCTACTGGTTATTTCATATCTCATCAGCATTCTTCACAAAACACGCACACACGGTACATATTATCGATACGTAAAAGTAAGAAAATAGCATGCATTTGCTCTACACCCTCAATGTGTTGGTCGTCGCAATTCTATAATTCATGCAACATAAATGAGAGTAAAGAGTGGTGTACAAAACCACAGAATTCAATTCTGACCTTTAGTGAAATATTCAGTTGTTTTTAAAACTTTTAATTCTGATACTTTAATCAATTTATTACAGATTGCTAAACAAAAAGTGTGAAAAAAAAACAAAGAATATTTTATTTAAGGCCAAAATTTAGTTTTTAAATATTCTATTGTATTTTTCTTGGTCTAAGCTCTTTTTTTTTTTTTTTTTAATTTTTTTTTTTTTTTTATAAGATTGAAATGAAAACTGTTTGTGGTCTTGCGCCTGTCCTTCACCACAAAAACCGGCGTTACTTTGGAAGGGCATAGGTTTGGTCTCAACATTCGTAGGGACGATATAACAGCATAACCTGCATGTAGGTACACTTTTTGCTGGGGACGGGACATTAATTAGACCAAACAGATTGGATGAAGGGGGCAAAGGGCCACATTTCTCATGTATATGAACCTAATTAATTAATAGGCAAAATGATCAATGCAAAATAAATCCTTATCTTCTGATAATAACTTTTACGTGCATTGGTTCAGATGATACACTGTTCGATTCAAAGGTTTAGTTATTGTTGGGTAAAGAGACATACTATACATTATACATTATACATAATGAATCAATATTAAAATCTCCACAGATGAAGAATTTTTTTTTGCTTAATAGTGGAAAACAATTGGCTCATCCATTCAGTGAAGGACTCAATACATGAACCTCGTGATTGATAGATTCAACTGACAATTATATTTTTCTTTTTTTCATTGTAGATCTCTATTGTCAAACATTCCAAGTGTTCTTGACATATCTATTCAATTCAATTTTATTCGTATAGCCCTAAATCACAACAAGGTTGTCTCAAAGGGCTTTGCAGAGGCAATGTGATACACAATCAGAAACAGCAAATGAAGCAATAAAGATGAATACATACATTTCGAATCCTGGGCATCCCCCATCCGTAGACCCTCCATGTCGGCAAGGAAAAACTCCAAAAACTCCAGAGTCTTTGGGGAAAAAATGAGAAACCTTGGGAAGTACCACAGTGAGGAGAGATCCACTCCCAGGACAGATAGGCAGGAAGCACCAGGACTGGAATTAGCAGGCGAAGTTACAGTCCGTAAAGATACATTGGAGTAAAGGAACAAGAAGAGGTCCATCTAGCCAGATGAGACGGGGGTGTGACTTGTCTCTGTGATTTCACCTGTCGTGCCTGCACATAGTGAGTCCTCCTGTATTACCTAGCTGTTCCTCGTTGTCTCGTTACCCCTTGTCTGCATGTGTGTGTGTATAAAAGCACCCAGTTTCTTTTCAGTCCTTGTTGCGTCATTGTCAATGTAAGTGTCTATGTCAACGTCAAAGTCCATGTCAGGTTCTCATCAGCAGTATTCACGCCTATCCAAGCCCTTGTGTTCCAAGTGAGTTTTTGAAAAGCAGTCTTTTGTTAGTGACAGTTTTTGTTTGCCTCAGTGCCTTCTTTGGATTATCACAGCCTTTGTTTGTACTTTGTTTTTCGTTGGCTTTAATTAAATCATTTTTGCACCATTCATCTGCCTCGCCTACATTTCCCTGCATTTGGGTCCACCTTGCCCGCCCGCGCTCCCTGACAACTAGCACCTTAGAGACGGTCATTTGCTTTGCTAAGCCCCCCCCAAAAAACACTTGAGGTCAGAAGAGGCAAGATGGATATACATCATTTTTTCAAACCTAAGCTTTCAAAAGCGACAACAACTACTGAGCGAGAACCAAGAACTGAAGATGTGGACCATGAAACACCGGAGAGCATCGCCAAAATGGTGAGCGGAATTTCAGTTGGCTCCACTTCAGACGTTAACCCCCAAAAATGGAAACAAGGTAAAAAAAAAAAAAGTTCATTTTCAACGTATTATTATAAATTATGTTCCTGGCTGGAAATAGCCAAAACAGATGTGGCGTCTACTTCTCCACGAGGTAAGACAGAAAAACGCACACGCTCACACACGCAGACACACACACAGCTGGGGTGCCTGTATGTACGAGCATGGGCTAAGCTACTATCGGAGCATATATCGTGTAAGTTGATTTTATTGCTGACACTGCGTTTCGGGGTCATCAACATTTTTGGCCCCTCTTGCCAGAAAAGTCAAACTCCACCTTATGGTTTTACCACGCGATACTTTTTACTTTGACTTGAGTAGATTTGTGATGAAACACAACTCTTACGCCACTACTTTGGGCTACACTAGAGTCATTACATTTTTCGTCTTTATTGTACATATTGACTTTATTCTCGCCAGAGGTGCCGACAGTGGCCGTCTCAGTTGTACCAATGAGACGTCGCAACAATAACCACCTGACTCCATTATACGTTATAAGTAGCGGTAACAATGTTTGTTCTCCGCTAGAGGGCACTCATGCTCTGGGTGATGTTTCATCGTGTTGTTCTGGTCTGAATTTGAGGGTTTGTGTGTCATCTTTTTGGCCGGATAGGTTATAGTACAGTAATGTAATGACAGTTCATCTACTAGTAGATGAAGTTGTGCTGAGAAAAAAATATATAACATTATTATTATTATTTTTTTTCATAAGACATTGTAAGCAGTTACTGACAAAGTTACTCCTTACTAGAGTATTCTTTTCAACGAATATTTTTTACTTGTACTTGAGGAATGTTTTGGATAACTACTTTTGCTTTTAACCACCTCAGGTCAGACCTCGAAAAACTCTTGAGTCTGGTCACTCGTACATCGAAGCGCCACTATTTTTGCTATTTGACTATCACTTCACCATTAGCAAATGGACTGGACATTTGTCGCCGTCAATGACACAAAAACACGATCATTCAGAGGCAGCTCTGTGTGTTAATCTTGTCTTAACACAAAATTGGAATTGCCAGTGGGTCCAATGCGTGTCCATTGGCTCTTGATTCAACTCATCGTTGACGATAGCAAATTGAGCCAAGTCTTATCACCAAATTCACAACAACATTAGGAACGTCTTGCAGTCCTCTCCAGCATTTACCACCTACAATATATGCAAGCAGAAAGCTGTTGTGGTGAGAGTTAATACTGGCTCGGAATAAGACTGGTTTGGTTTAACAGAGGTCAGAGGGGGGTTTGAATGACATGAGAAGGTAATCCCATGAAAACGGGAGGTGCGACTACAACAGTTGGCCGATATCCAACCTTATTCTGACCTACTAACGAGCACATGAAATCAACTAATTTTATAGATCAAAAATGTCATTTATTTACACACTGTGGTTATGATCTCCCCCCCCCCCGTGAGTCATCACCTTATCGTGGTGGAGGGGTTTGCGTGTCTCAATGATCCTAGTAGCTATGTTGTCTGGGGCTTTAAGCCCCTGGTTGGGTCACCAATGGCAAACAGGTCCTAGGTGAGAGGCCAGACAAAGTATGGCTCAAAAAGACCCCTTATGATGAGCAACATTAATGAACCCCAGTTTCCCTCGCCCGGACGCGGGTTACCGGGCCCCCCCTCTGGAGCCAGGCCTGGAGGTGGGGCTCGAAGGCAAGCGTCTGGTGGCCGGGGCTGTCCCCATGGGGCCCGGCCGTGCTCAGCCCGAAAAGGCAACGTGGGTTCCCCTTCCCATGGGCTCACCACCTGTGGGAGGGGCCAAAGGGGTCGGGTGCGTAGGGAGTTGGGCGGCAGCCAAAGGCGGGGGCCTTGGCGGTCCGACCCCCAGCTGCTGAAGCTAACTCTTGGGACATGGAATGTCACCTCTCCGACTAGTTCCGACTAGATATAGTCGGACTCTCCTCCACACACAGCTTGGGTTCTGGTACCAATCCTCTCGAGAGGGGTTGGACTCTCTTCCACTCTGGAGTTGCCCATGGTGAGAGGCGCAGGGCAGGTGTGGGCATACTTATTGCCCCCCGGCTTGGCGCCTGTACGTTGGAGTTTACCCCGGTAGACGAGAGGGTAGCCTCCCTCCGCCTTCGTGTGGGGGGACGGGTTCTTACTGTTGTTTGCGCTTATGCACCGAACAGCAGTTCAGAATACCCACCCTTTTTGGAGTCCTTGGAGGGTGTGCTAGAGAGCGCCCCCTCTGGGGACTCCCTCATTCTACTGGGGGACTTCAACGCTCACGTGGGCAATGACAGTGAGACCTGCAGGGGCGTGATTGGGAGGAACGGCCCCCCCGATCAGAACCCAAGTGGTGTTCTGATATTGGACTTCTGTGCTCGTCACGGTTTGTCTATAACGAACACCATGTTCAAACATAGGGGTGTCCATATGTGCACTTGGCACCAGGACACCCTAGGCCGCAGTTCGATGATCGACTTCGTAATCGTGTCATCGGACTTGCGGCCGCATGTTTTGGACACTCGGGTGAAGAGAGGGGCGGAGCTGTCAACTGATCACCACCTGGTGGTGTGTTGGCTCCGATGGCGGGGGAAGATGCTGGCCAGACCTGGCAGGCCCAAACGTATTGTGAGGGTCTGCTGGGAACGTCTGGCAGAATCCCCTGTCAGAAAGAGTTTCAACACCCACCTCCAGCAGAACTTCTCCCTTGTCCCGGGGGAGGTGGGGAACATTGAGTCCGAGTGGGCCATGTTCCGCACCTCCATTGTTGAGGCGGCTGATCAGAGCTGTGGCCGTAAGGTGGTTGGTGCCTGTCGTGGCGGCAATCCCCGAACCCGCTGGTGGACACCAGCGGTAAGGGATGCCGTCAAGCTGAAGAAGGAGGCCTATCGGGCCTTTTTGGCCTGTGGGACTCCGGAGGCAGCTGACAGGTACCGGCTGGCCAAGCGGACTGCGGCTTCGGCGGTCGCCGAGGCAAAAACCCGGACATGGGAGGAGTTCGGCGAGGCCATGGAAAACGACTTCCGGACGGCTTCGAGGAAATTCTGGTCCACCATCCGGCGCCTGAGGAGGGGAAAGCAGTGCACCATTAACACTGTGTATAGTGAAGATGGTGTACTGCTGACCTCCACTCGGGACGTCGTGAGCCGGTGGGGAGAATACTTCGAGGCCCTCCTCAATTCCACCGACACGCCTTCCTTTGAGGAAGCAGAGTCTGGGGACTCCGTAGTGGGCTCTTCGATCTCTGGGGTTGAAGTCACTGAGGCGGTTGGAAAGCTCCTCGGTGGCAAGGCTCCGGGGGTAGATGAGATCCGCCCGGAGTTCCTGAAGGCTCTGGATGTTGTAGGGGTGTCGTGGCTGACACGTCTCTACAACATCGCGTGGACATCGGGGACAGTGCCTTTGGATTGGCAGACCGGGGTGGTGGTCCCCCTTTTTAAGAAGGGGGACCGGAGGGTGTGTTCCAATCATAGAGGGATCACACTCCTCAGCCTCCCTGGTAAAGTCTATTCAGGGGTGCTGGAGAGGAGAGTCTGCCGAGAAGCCGAATCTCGGATTCAGGAGGAGCAGTGTGGTTTTCGTCCCGGCCGTGGAACAGTGGACCAGCTCTACACCCTCGGCAGGGTCCTCGAGGGTGCATGGGAGTTCGCCCGATCAGTCTACATGTGTTTTGTGGATCTGGAGAAGGCGTTCGACCGTGTGCCTCGGGGAGTCCTGTGGGGGGTGCTCCGGGAGTACGGGGTACCGAGCCCCTTGGTAAGGGCTGTTCGGTCCCTGTACGACCGGTGTCAGAGTTTGGTCCGCATTGTCGGCAGTAAGTCGAATTCGTTCCCAGTGAGGGTTGGACTCCGCCAAGGCTGCCCTTTGTCACCGATTTTGTTCATAATTTTTATGGACAGAATTTCTAGGCGCAGCCGAAGCGTTGAGGGGGTCCGGTTTGGTGACCTCAGCATTGAATCTCTGCTTTTTGCAGATGATTTAGTGCTGTTGGCTTCATCAAGCCGTGACCTCCAACTCTCACTGGAGCGGTTCGCAGCTGAGTGTGAAGCAGTTGGGATGAAGATCAGCACCTCCAAATCCGAGACCAAGGTCCTCAGTCGGAAAAGGGTGGAGTGCCCTCTCCGGGTCGGGGATGAGATACTGCCCCAAGTG
The DNA here is from genome assembly GCF_030265065.1 of Corythoichthys intestinalis. Classification (NCBI taxonomy): domain Eukaryota; kingdom Metazoa; phylum Chordata; class Actinopteri; order Syngnathiformes; family Syngnathidae; genus Corythoichthys; species Corythoichthys intestinalis. Next base: position 176,422 of record NW_026651614.1, on the reverse strand, counting down.
GAGGAGTTCAAGTATCTTGGGGTCTTGTTCACGAGTGACGGTAGGAGGGAGCGGGAGATCGACAGGCGAATCGGTGCGGCGTCTGCAGTAATGCGGACTCTGCACCGGTCCGTAGTGGTGAAGAAGGAGCTGAGCCGAAAGGCAAAGCTCTCGATTTACCAGTCGATCTACGTTCCTACCCTCACCTATGGTCACGAGCTTTGGGTCGTGACCGAAAGAACAAGATCCCGGATACAAGCGGCCGAAATGAGTTTCCTCCGCAGGGTGTCCGGGCTCTCCCTTAGAGGTAGGGTGAGAAGCTCGGTCATCCGGGAGGGACTCGGCGTCGAGCTGCTACTCCTCCGCGTAGAGAGGAGCCAGCTGAGGTGGCTCGGGCATCTGGTCCGGATGCCTCCCGGACGCCTCCCTGGAGAGGTGTTCCGGGTATGTCCCACCGGCGGGAGGCCCCGGGGACGACCCAGGACATGCTGGAGAGACTATGTCTCTCGGCTGGCCTGGGAACGCCTTGGGATCCCGCCGGAGGAGCTGGTTGAAGTGGCTGGGGAGAGGGAAGTCTGGGCTTCCCTGTTAAAGCTGCTGCCCCCGCGACCCGACCCTGGAACAAGCGGAAGATAATGGATGGATGGATGGATGTGTTATGATCTCCAATAAGACTCCAAAGTCGATCTTTTTGTTCTTCTTAGTATTTTACTCATTGCCTGCTATTGACAGCTGTAGACATCCAACTCGTTTAAACTGGAAAGAATGGTTGTGAATGCTCATCTTTCAGTGTCAGTGGCGACACTAGACATCCAATTCATTTTGACTGGAAGGGTTGGCAGTAGTCATTCGCTGCTAGCCTCTCCTAGCCAAAATGGATATGGACGTCTGGTGCCGTCAATGGCAACCAAACGTTGTGTAAAAATGAGTGCCCTATATAGGATTAAAATTGCAAAATCTTTCACTCCAAGTCAAGAAAATGAATGTTTAATAGTTAACACATTTTCTCTTTTTAAGAAATGAACTTCTGATGGAAGGGAAAAAAAAAAGAGCAAAAGTCACTGACCATCCACGTCAAAGTGTTTCCAGATGTCGATGAACTGGGCGGCTGTGAGCTCGGCCAGGTGCAGGTGAGGTTGCTGAGTCTGGGCTGCCATCTCGTCTGTCCCCCGTGGATTGGATGCACTTGCACGCAGGGCCGGCCCAGGCCACTTGGGGGCCCTAAGCAAAATGCCAAGGGGCCCATATTTTTGGCCCACCATTTCGTCACAGAGTACTGTGAAACCCATACATGCAATCCAACCCATACGTCCACATTTTGTATATTAATCAGATTTTGTTGCACTGCATACTTCAAACTTCTCACCCCAAATGATTGTCAGTACTTACAGTAGATGGCGCCAAACCTTTTTCTGATTGGTATACTACTTGATAATAATGTCCGATATAAATGAAATGACTATATCTACGCTCTCCAGTCCAAATGCATATTATGCCAATATTTCGTTTTACTACAATCAGCGGAAGCCGTACATTTGCCGTTGCCGACAGGTGACAGCTTGCTCCGCTTTACTTGATTCGCTCCAGGCTTTTGCCCTGCAGCTAATGGCAATTACCAGTACGACATATTGACAAGCTCAGCTGACAACAGCGTTCAAGTCGGAGTGTCTTGCACAACAACAACAACAACAACAACAACATAAACAACATGCTCAATTACCGCGATACTGTTGTAGGGCTGCAGCTATAGAATATTTTAGTAATCGATTAATTGATGGACCAGTCAGTTGGAATATTCGAGTAATCGGATTAGAAACATGAAAAATTAAAATACCTGAGCTCAGCCTCAAAGAGTATAATTATTATTATTTTTTTTTAATGAGGATCTATGTACAACAAAAGAACAATTGGCTAACTTGCATAGAAAAAGTCAGCTAGCTTAAATGCTATAAAATGCTGAAGTTTTTTTCACAATGCTCTTAACAAATGATTCAGACACATATTCCCACAAAAAACGGCTAAATATACCTATAAACTAAATTATGAATACATTAAAAAAACATTAGCTCAAACAAAAACTTAGCTCACGTTGGTCTTAACAGGGAGCAGTTGGATTCAGCCATGTAAAAAGAGGCAGACCAGAGGGCAGTGCATCCACCCTAATCAATAAAAGTAAATGCAAACAATTTCAAAATAAACCATTACAATGCCACTTTCATTAAACAAATACTCAAAGCAACAACATTTAATTCGAATGTTTTTTCTAATCGAATACTCGAGTTCATCGATTAATCGTTGCAGCACTATACTGTTGTTTCTTTTCTTCTACGATTTTCTTCTTTCCTTTCTCTGCTCCAGAGGGATAAATTCTCTTCCACATATCCGTGCATCTATTTTCCAAGCAAGTTTGAGCACCAATCATCGCAAAGCAGGTTTAACGTCACTCCCCAGGTTGCCAGATTGTAATGACAAGAAAATGGATGTTTGCATAGATCAACGGCAATGCGCCCCACATTATTCACGATGCCCTATTAACAACCTATAAAATGAGGTTTCCAGATTGGGGCCCCGCCCCCGAGTGGTCAGGGGCCCTAAGCAGCTGCATAGTCTGCGTATAGGCTGGGCCGGCCTTGATCCTATCCTATTGTTTAGCCACAACTGGATTCATTACCTTGTTACTTTTAATCCTTCACACAGCCGCTGGAAACAAATGTTTTATCCATCTGCAGGCGACCATCGTGATTTTACAGCACTATTTGGGTGTGTGTCTGCCTTAAGGCAAAACACCACCGCTTTTGTCCAACGGCGTCGCTGAAATCGACTAAAACTGAAAAGTGACCAAGTGTTGCCATTGACAGCACTTAAACCTCCACTCCATTTGAACTGGAAGGGCTGGAAGCGAACGAACGTATTCGCTGTCCCCCTCCTTGTTCAAATGGAGTGTATGTTTACTAGTGACAAACAGATTGAAATTCACAGACAAAAAAAAAATAAACTAAATGATTGTACACGTACATGACAAAGCAGTACTAACAAAGCATTTGTAATTGCAATCATTTTCTGGGAGAAATTGAGCATTAACTGACAGAATTGCATGGGTGCCAATACTTTTGGCCAGCAGTGTACGTCGGCTCCTTCATTGATGATGTGAGTATGCGTTGTAAAGTGAATTAATGTCGCTGCACATAGACTGTGAACATTCCTCACAATGCTTGGTGGAGAAACAGTTGTGATGATGTCTTCTTGGGTCCGTTTTTTTCCCCGATCGTACACAATCGTGATCTAGTTTTTATCGGCCATGACTGTTTGCTTGGATGACCAAACGTCCTCTTTGCCCGGACATGTCCACTTTTCACGTCCTGTCCGTTGCATCCGGCTTGATTTATAAATTCTGATGATCTGATGGGATGGTAGCATGTCTGATTAAGTGTTTACGAAAGTGAAATGCCATGGAAATATCCAATCTTGCCTAGCTTTCTAAATAAAACCTGTGATTGCAGGTGAACCAGCTTATGAAATGAGGGAGACTGACCCAGACTGGGCACCACCCCTACATCTGGGACACACATCTGTTACACCGACAAACACTGCACGCTCTGCAAGACGAACGTGAGCAGCTACGGAAAGAGACACTGCAAGCACCAGAGATGGGGGTCCAGCAGGATGCAAACATTGAAGAGCTGCAGACCAAGGAGGGACCATCTGAGCCTGGTGAAATAAACAGTCACCAACAGAATGAGGAAGGGACACCTGACGCTGGAGAAGAAAGTGGTCAGCTACAGACTGAAGAGGGGACACATGAAGCTGGAGAAAAAGGTGATCAGCTAATCACGGAGGATGAGACGCACAACACCAATCAGGATGTGACACAGACTGTGATTATTGACCGTTTTGAAATTTTCACAGAAAACTCATCAAATCTGAAAGCACGTGCCCAAATGTTTTCCAGCTACAAGCACCACCACACTATGAAGTATTTAATATGTATTACACCCAAGGGAGCCATTTGTTTCTTATCAAAAGGCTGGGGAGGGCGTACAAGTGACAAACATATAACCCTGAACAGTGATTTTTTTGTTTTTTAAATATTTGTTACCTGGGGACAATGTCTTGGCTGACAGAGGTTTTGACATACAAGAATGTGTGGGCATGTAGTGTTCAGATGTCAAACTCCCAGCATTTACAAAAGGCCGCTGTCAGCACATTTGAGAATCCATGTTGAAAGGGTCATCGGAAATGTTTGTCAGAAGTATAAGATCTTAAAAGGGAACCATACCCATAAACATGATTCTTCCATGTGAAGGGGAAGAAGCCCCAATGTTGGATAAGGTCACTTTCTACATACTGTACTACATAGACGTCATCATTTTGTAAGTGGGCCAATTTTGCACTTTCCCCAATAAGTTCGTTTTTATTTGGAATTTGGGAATTAGATGAACTCAAGACACCCCTCTCAACATTTTAGCATCTCTGAACATCGTCATTTTTGTTTTTCTAATTGCCAGCTAGGAATGGAGGCATCGTCTTCACAACCAACAAAAATGCAATTTTATTATTACTATCATCTAGAATTTTTCCTCCGTGTCATGTCCTGCTTTTTTGTGTTGACACTTGCCTTTGTGTTTCTCAGTGTACATCAGAAGCGATGACCGGCCACCATGCTTTGCTGCCTAAACTGCGCCTGAGAAGTACATGTACAAACAAGGTATTGTTCTGGATGCCTTTTAAAAAAACAACAACATCTCCTTCATTTAAAAAATGAATTGAACTACATTATTTCTTCTTGTCTGATGTTTTTTTACACCTGACAGCTAGGAAAAACTGCCATGCCGTCACCGCAGCTCCAACAGACCAGCAGATCCTTGGCCAGCTCACGGTGACCTTTGGGAAATACAAAGGCAAGACCTTCTGTGGCTTATGGAGGAAGATGTCTGCTATGTCAAGTAGTGAGTATAAATAAGAAATTGATGTGTGTCTTTGTTACCCAAAAGAAAATAAAAAAATCAGTTTAAAACAACTACTGCATGCTCTCTTAAAAAGTCTCCTCGATAGCCACGTGAAGGAGAGGCGACGACAGATGGGAAGGTGCGACACCAAAACTGGGGAGTGGTGGCTGAAGGAGCAGCTTCTACGCTACGTGGATATGTTCCCTCCGGTGTCATGCCACTTGGAGCAGAACATCGACCGGGCCATCTGCGGGCATGGCAGCTTCCGGTCCTTCACGTTCGAGGAGATGTGGCAGTTTTATGACCTCTCCAAGTTCTTCCGTAACGATCTCGCCAAAAGCGCAGAAGAATGGAAGATGGTCCAGGAAGCCTTCTGCTTCGTGCGTCAGTGGCTACTGATGACAGAGTAGGACATCAATGTCACGTTAAGCGATTTCGACTGTACATCCTCACAAAGGAGGAGGAGGTCAGTAGGTCGATAAAAAAATAACATAATTTCCTTTGCCAGTGTTTTAATGCATTTCAGGGCTTACCCGTGATATTTATTTTTTGTTCTGTAGCAAGCTAAAGGCAAAGTTGCACCAGCTACGCCCCTCACGTCAGCTTGTGCATCAGCATTAGCAGCATTATCAACATGACCTGCTGTAGCAAATACACCATCTTCAGCAGCAGTAGCAGCAGCACAACAACAAGCACCACCACCACAAGGTGATGATGAAGACTGGCAATGTAAAATACTACGCGCCTGTGCGCTTTTTGCCCAATCTGCACAGGGTCACAAAAAATATTGATAAAAAAAAAAAAAAAAAAAGACCTACATGGTCAAGGCGTCCACGTCCAAAGGACTTTCTGGCAGGTCTTTTGAAAACTTTGTAAATTTTAAGGAGGCGGTCAATGACCTTGTAAAATAAAACATATTGAGATGTACTTCATGTCTCAGCTACTTCTTTTTACACACACAAATAACCATATTGCTCGGCATAGCATATAGTCCTGTATATTGTGCACTTTCCCAATGAGTGCTCACAGAAAATTAAAAACCTAGTCCTTATTTCTCAACACGTCAATATCTGCAAAACACTTGCTTATCATTAAACTTATTTAAGACTCAATACAGGCTGCTTAACTTTTACTGTGTACTATATCTCCTTTATTTAAATACAAGAAAAAAAAAACTGGAATTTGAGTGTAATAACAAATACATTTAAGGCATACAGAAATTGGGAAAAGTCCAAATGCCCATAATTGAAAGTGGGGAAAAAATAGGCCAAGACAACACAACAGCTAAAACAGTAATGAAGAAATCTATAATGCTGCGCTTCGGACCACGACGCCACTTGAAGGAAACAACGTCGAACTTTGGTCCCGCCCTCCCGCAGCCTCTGAACAGATGCTCAACCACCCTGCAGAATGGAAAGATGCCAAGGCCACCCAGAGTTAACTTGTTACCTGTTGGGCAGAATGACATCGTGAATGAAAATTTAAAACCTAGTAACTTACTTCTAATGGAATACTAGTTTCTTAACACTTGTATATCTGATTAACACTTGCATATTGCAGTTTGCTATTGGCCTAGTTCAGGAGTCGGCTATCATTTTATTTATTTTAACATCAACACTACCTCCTTCGTACACTTAAATTTATTTTTAGGTAGTACTAGTGTATATTATTTATCTATGTACTATTGACATTAATTTATTGTGTGATGCACTAATAGGGTGTTGCTATTTTTAATGTCATTGTACTATTTGAATGACAGAGCCTATTCTATTCTAACATTCAAACAGCCGTATTCAACCGCCTGCAACTACCACAGAAAAGACAACACACAAATGGACCTAAAATATGAATGAATGAGCTCATCTGTGTATACGTATTTTATATATTCTGCGGGGGAAAATTCACCTAACAAAGGCATTTAGGATTCTTTTACATTGGCCAAAAACACACCTCCTTAAAATAAATTTAAAAAGCTTTGAAATGTTATAAATATTCTTAATTCCAGAATAAATATGGTTCAAAACATTATTTGAAAGCAGATTTTTCTTGATTTAGGTAAAAAATGACCAACGTTTAGATGTATGTGCTTAATAAGAACAAATGGCAATATTTACTGAAGTAAGTAAGTGGGATAATCTCACATTCATCTGTTAGTCTTTAACGCGCAAAACAAGATGGAGAAAATGATTTGACTAGACTATGTGGGCCTAAAGTGCAGTAAGTAACTGGAATTAGTGCTCATTGTTTAAATACACTTTCAACTCATTCATAAACTGTTTTACAAAAAACTCATAGCTGCCACCCTGGAGGGGATGTTCAATCCGAGTGGGTTCGGTCACAGATTGCAGACCGGAAGAACTGGCCAATCAGAGCAGGGTTGGGGTACCACCCCACACTCTGGACTGATGACCAATCAGAGAGAGCGTCTTTAACAGTAGGGCAGAATGCTACAAATCAGTCAACTTTTTGCAATTTGAAGACAGAGGCCGCATCGCTCCTGACCTTTGACCCTTGACCCTAATGTTTGACCCAGGGCGTCAACGTTGCATGCAGGTGTCGCCAGAGTTCGATTGCACTTCACGTGGGAGGAGGCCCCAAAAGACTGTAAGGTGGTTGTAAAGTGTATTGTGTTAGGGCTCCTTGATTGCAGGCTGGGAGACCAGACGGGCGTAGACGCCGACAGCTGCAAGCCATCGAAATCAGCCGCCTTTATAAGCCAGCTCGTCGTTGCCGCTCGTCGCCAGACCAAACTTTCAGTAATCCCGTCAGTGAAGTCCAGCATTCAGGTATTTACCACATTAATTCTTACCCGGCTAATCAGACCTCTTGTTCCGTCCCAGGATTCCCCGTGCCTGCTCCCTGAATTGTACCGACGCCTGATTGAGCTCCTGTCAACACCTGCCAGCTACACGCCAAGTGCACGTGCGGTGCTGCGACTTGTGCTCAAATAAACTTTTGAAAATCACCACAGCCACCCTTGTCTGCTTTGGGGTCCACTTCCCAGCGCACCCTAACAGCTTGGTCTGGCCATCACGGACCCCGCGGACATGGATCCGAGTTATGCTTCCCCGTCACCCCCCGCCGTTGATCGACACGCTCAAGCCCTCGAATATCTTTACCAAAAGGTAGGAGAAATTTCTGAGGCACTACAGTCTCTCCAGGCGCAGTTCACGCCGCTTCCCCTGCATCCGACGTCACCACCCCGCCGAGACTTCATCTCCCCAACGCCTCGCGAGCCGCACGTGCCACCCCCTGCCCCCTACGATGGCGACTTGGGCTCTTGTCGTGCCTTTTTAGTGCAGTGCGGTCTCGTGTTCGATCAACAGCCACAAACATACGGCAGCGAGCGGGCCAAGATCGCTTACCTGATCGGGTGCCTTCGCGGTCCAGCTTTAGCCTGGGCCACAGCTGAGTGGGACAAGGGCTCGGCGGCGTGCGCCTCATATGACTGCTTCACAGCCGAGATGCGCAAAGTTTTCGACCACCCGGTCCGTGGTAAGGAAGCCGCCAAACGCCTAATGTCCATCCGTCAGGGGGGGCGCAGCGTCGCAGAGTTCTCCGTGGAGTTCCGCACGCTTGCAGCTGAGAGCCAATTCAACGACGCCGCGCTTCAAGAGGTCTTCACCGGCGCACTCAGCGAATCGCTCAAGGACGAGTTGGCTTCCAGGGACGAGCCAGGGAATCTCGATCAGCTCATCGATCGTTCGATTCGAATCGACAATCGACTTCGCGAAAGACGACGTCAACGCAGCGAGCCGCCGCCTTTCAAGTTTCACTGTCCCGCTGCCCAGAGTATGGCCCCTACTTCCGGGTATTCCCCACACATCGTCGCCTCTACACTGCCCTCTGCTGAGAGCCCCGAGCCCATGCAGCTAGGGAGAGCCAGGCTCACTGAGGAGGAACGCACACGTAGGCTCGCTGCCCAGCTATGCATCTACTGTGGCCAAGCAGGGCATTTCCTCCGCCATTGTCCGGTGCGTCCGGGAAACGGGCAGGCTCACCAGTAGGTGAGGAAATACTGGTGAGTCATGCGTTTAACAATTCCTCAGCTCGGCTCCAGCTCCCCGCCACACTTACTTGGAAAGACCAGTCCTGCAGAGTGAAGGCTTTTGTTGATTGTGGTGCTGATCAAAGTTTTATTGATCGCAGGTTGGTGAAACAGCTGGGCGTCGGAACGCGCTCGTTACCTGTCCCGTTAAAGACCATCGCACTCAATGGACAGGTGCTGTTTAGTGTGGGGGAGCAAACCGACCCTGTCCACCTTCTTCTATCGGGTAACCACCAAGAGGTACTCAGTCTATTAGTAATCGATTGCCCTCACACGCCGCTGGTTCTTGGCCTACCCTGGCTCAAGACTCACAGCCCAGCGGAGGATTGGACCCATCCCAAGCTCACTGCATGGAGTGCCTTTTGCCATAAAAATTGTTTAAAATCTGCCCTAGCTCCGGCCTATCCTGTCCAGAACCCAGACCAGCTAGACCTCTCATCAGTCCCTGAGTGCTACCATGACCTGAGCCTAGTCTTCAGTAAAGACCGAGCAGTGGCCCTGCCCCCCCACCGCCCTTATGACTGTGCCATAGACCTACTTCCTGGCGCCGCCCTGCCAAAGGAGCGCATTTATAAGATCTCGGAAGCTGAGAGGGAGGTGCTGCAGTCCTATATCAGAGTCCTTGGCCACAGGTATAATTCGTCCGTCCTCATCCCCGGTCGGCGCCGGCCTCTTCTTTGTGGGGAAAAAGGATGGCACATTGAGGCCCATCATTGATTTCCGTGGCCTCAACAAAATCACCATTAAGAACACGTACCCACTCCCCCTGATGGACTCGGCGTTCACACCCCTCCATGGCGCGCGTATATTCACCAAGCTCGACCTACGCAGCGCTTATCATCTGGTCCGTGTCAGAGAGGGAGATGAGTGGAAGACCGCGTTTAACACTCCCCTGGGCCATTTTGAGTATCTCGTCATGCCTTTTGGACTCACTAATGCCCCGGCGGTTTTCCAGAACCTGGTCAATGACGTGCTGAGAGACATGATCAACAGGTTTGTTTTTGTTTATCTTGATGACATCCTGATTTTCTCTCCTAACCTCACAGAGCACGAGCAGCACGTACGCCAGGTGCTCCAAAGACTCCTGGAAAACCGTCTGTTTGTGAAGGCAGAAAAGTGCGAGTTCCACGTCCCAGAGACCAAATTCCTGGGCTACGTCATTGCCAAGGGTGAACTCCGCATGGACCCTGGTAAGCTAACCGCAGTGGTAGAGTGGCCACGGCCCACCGATCGGAAACAACTCCAACGTTTCCTCGGGTTCGCAAACTTTTATCGGGGGTTCATCAGGAATTACAGCAGGGTCGCAGCACCGCTAACGGCCCTCACATCGACCGTTTCACCGTTTCGCTGGTCTGACTCTGCTGACGCTGCCTTCAGGTACCTTAAGCAACGCTTTACTTCAGCCCCCGTGCTGGCACATCCTGACCTTGCCTTACAGTTCATTGTGGAGGTGGATGCCTCTGAAATGGGCGTGGGAGCAGTCTTGTCCCAACGACAGACTGGCGATGGCAAGGTGCACCCCAGTGCATTTTTCTCCCGCAGACTAACCCCCGCCGAGCAAAACTATAGCATTGGGGACCGCGAGTTGCTGGCTGTTAAACTTGCCCTGGAGGAGTGGCGGCACCTGCTGGAGGGAGCTCGCCAGCCTTTCATCGTTTTGACTGATCACAAAAACCTGGAGTACCTCAAGGCTGCCCGGAGGATCTATGTTTTTGGAACGTTTTAATTTCTCTCTCTCCTATATCCCAGGGGCACGTAATATCAAGCCAGATGCCCTATCCCGCCAGTTCCTGCCTAGTGAGACCAGGGTGGACCCGGCCCCCATTCTCCCTTCCACCTGTTTTCTTGCTGCAGTGGAATGGGAGGTGGAGTCCAAGGTTAAGGAAGCCCTTGGGGAGCACCCGGACCCCCGGCAGGGGTCTCAGGCTAATTTGTTTGTTCCCGCATCAGTCCGGCAACAGGTGCTGGAGTGGGCCAAGTCGTCTCGCCTGTTCTGCCACCCGGGTATCCGCAGGACCCTCGCTGTGTTGCGCCAATGGTTCTGGTGGGCCACAATGCCTGAGGACACACGGGCTTTTGTCACTGCTTGCCACGTTTGCGCCCGCAACAAGACCTCGACCAAACCCAGCTCTGGCCTGCTTCGCCCTCTTCCCATCCCTAGCCGCCCGTGGTCCCATATCGCCCTGGACTTTGTCTCCGGTCTCCCCCCTTCCCGAGGTAACACCGTAATACTCACTGTGGTTGACAGATTTTCCAAGGGGGCCCATTTCATCCCGCTTCGCAAACTCCCATCGGCGAAGGAGACCGGAGAACTGCTGGTCCAGCATGTCTTCCGCCTGCATGGCATCCCGTCTGATATTGTGTCTGATAGGGGTCCCCAATTCACCTCGCAGGTGTGGAGGGCTTTCTGCGCAGCTCTGGACGTTGGTGTGAGTCTCTCCTCAGGTTACCATCCTCAAACCAACGGCCAGTGTGAACGCACAAACCAACAGCTGGAAGCAGCACTCTGCTGTGTCGCACAGTCCTGTCCCAATTCCTGGAGCGACCACCTCTCCTGGGTCGAATATGCCCATAATACCCTGCCGAACGCCTCCTCAGGCATGTCCCCCTTCCTGTGCTCACTGGGCTAACAGCCCCCCTTGTTCCCATCCCAAGAGCAGGACATAGCGGTTCCCTCGGTGCAAAGGCACATCAACCGGTGCACCAAGGTTTGGAGGAGAGCACGCGCTGCGCTAATCCGCTCGTCCGAAAGTTCCCAGGCCCAGTCCAACCGTCGCCGTACACCAGCCCCTGTCTACTCTGTGGGGCAGAAGGTATGGCTCTCCTCAAAACACTTGCCACTAAGAGTTAATTCCAGGAAACTGGCCCCACGTTTTGTCGGCCCCTTTGAAGTAGAGAAGGTAGTGAATCCCTGCTCAGTCCGCCTCAAGCTCCCCAGGTCTCTGCGTGTCCATCCCACCTTCCATGTTTCCCAGGTAAAGCCGGTCTCGTCATGCCCGTTGTCCCCTCCGGTGCAGACTCCCCCTCCTCCATTGTTAATTGACGGGCACCCAGCCTTCAAAGTGAGACGTCTCTTGGACGTCCGCCGTCGTGGCCGTGGGGTACAGTACCTCGTCGACTGGGAGGGCTATGGGCCTGAGGAGCGAAGTTGGATCCCAGCCAGGCAGGTGTTGTGCAGGTCCCTGATACGCGACTTCCATCGCGCCCATCCCGATCGCGTGCCTCGGGCGCCTTGTGTCGCCCGTGGGGGGGGGGGGGGGGGGGGACTGTTAGGGCTCCTTGATTGCAGGCTGGAGACCAGACGGGCGAAGACGCCGACAGCTGCAAGCCATCGAAATCAGCCGCCTTTATAAGCCAGCTCGTCGTTGCCGCTCGTCGCCAGACCAAACTTTCAGTAATCCCGTCAGTGAAGTCCAGCATTCAGGTATTTACCACATTAATTCTTACCCGGCTAATCAGACCTCTTGTTCCGTCCCAGGATTCCCCGTGCCTGCTCCCTGAATTGTACCGACGCCTGATTGAGCTCCTGTCAACACCTGCCAGCTACACGCCAAGTGCACGTGCGGTGCTGCGACTTGTGCTCAAATAAACTTTTGAAAATCACCACAGCCACCCTTGTCTGCTTTGGGGTCCACTTCCCAGCGCACCCTAACATATTGAGTGTAATAGTGAAAGACACATATCAGCTCTGCACCCTGGTCCACCGGCTGAAGCTACACACCAGACTACAACCAACAAAGACGACAGCGGGGAGCAAAGTGAAAGCTCATCATCCTCAGTCAACTCCATGTGTACGAAGATTTGTGGAAGCGAAAATGGCTCACGTTCATGTTCCAAGATCTGCTTAGTGAAGCTGGTCAACGAGAGAAAGCTGTTAAAGTGTATGCTGTGTTGGACGAACAGAGCAACAAGTCTCTTGCTAAGACTGAATTCTTTGAAATTTTCAGTGTAAACTCTCAGATGATGCCATACACACTGAAAACATGCTCAGGTATACAAGAGACAGCAGGTCGACGAGCATCGAATTTCATACTGGAGGCTATGGATGGGAAATCACAACTTCCTTTGCCCACTTTAATCGAGTGTGAGATGGTACCAGACGACAGGACTGAAATTCCATCTCCAAATATTGCACTCCACCACGCTCACTTACAGCCAATTGCCAACAAACTGTATCCTGTCGATCACGACGCTCCCATTCTTCTGCTTTTAGGAAGAGACATCTTAAGAGTGCACAAAGTAAGAGAACAGATCAACGGACCAAATAATGCTCCTTATGCACAACGGCTGGACCTGGGGTGGGTCATCGTTGGAGATGTGTGCCTAGGAACAGTCCACAAGCCTTCGGATGTAAATGTATACAAGGCAAATATACTATCAAACGGACGCACATCTCTTCTTCATCAGTGTCCAAATACTATCAACGTCAAAGAAGACTACAGCGGTATGCAGAAACATCGTGGTTTAACATCACAAGCAAGCAAGGAGAACGAGCATGCTTAACCGAGCACCGATACTCTTGGATGTTCAGTGTTTGATAGAACTCCAGATGACCATAAACCAGCTCCATCAATAGATGACAACGCATTTGACTCTCATGGAGTCAGAGGTCTACCAAAATAATGAAAATAGACAAGTGACACAACCTGGAGTCGGCGCCAAAGATCGTGTGCAACGTCTACGCGGCAAGCTCTGAGGACCGCTACGTCTGTGTGACAGCGCGAACGCCCCTGGAGATGGGCAAAGACGACAGGCTAAAGACTGTCACCACCCGCCACAACACCGACAACCACCAGTGGCAGGACGTGGACTCGCTGCCTCTGATCTACATCTACGACAAATTCCAGATGGCAGTAGCTGCCACCAACCTGGAACGCATGGCTTCCTACTGCCCCAAGAGCTACGCCGAGCAGGACGAGGCGGCCCGTCAGAAAACCGGGTCCATGGATCTGCATTATATATATATATATTTTTCTTTCATCATTATTCATTCTTTTTTTTTTTCTTTTTTGCATATTTATTGTCTGCTTTTTTTTTTTTTTCTTCTTTCTTTCTTTAGGAAGAATGAAGCCTCTCGAGTAACCTCTGAGAATTTGAAATTTTCTTTGGTTGTATAACATATACTGTACAGTAGATATATATACAGTATATTATATATTTAAAATATATTTTAATAAAACTATTTTTTTTTCTATCCAAACGGAGGAGGCACATTATAAATATGGCGCAAAACACTCAGATGACTTGAAGTTCTGCTCCGAGACCCCCAATTTGGCCAAATTTCAAAATTGACCTATATGCATGTGTGATACATCATTGGAAAGCTTAAAATCTCAATTTTCTGGGGGAAGAAAAAATTTGAACAGGTGGCCATTTTAAAAAAAAAAAAAATTTTTTTTTTTTTTTAAACAGCGGAAGCCTATCTGGAGGTGAGAGAACGCGACAGCAGAATTACAGACGCCATGACTTTAACGAGATCTTATCGTGTACTTTCATTTATCGATCCGAAAACTCCATGTAGCATGTATCACCAAGTGTCAAGACAGAGCTGTGAATGGCCACAGCTGTTTTTTTGGCGGATTTTATGGGTAAAACATGGTAATATAACAAGAATCGCCACGCAGAAATCACGGACATCAAGGAGTAGTCGAGATTTTCTTTTTCATATATTTACCCTTTTAAACGTCCCCCCCCCCCCCCCCCTAATTTTCTTTGTTTGGATCGATTATGAATCATCTAACATAACGGGGAAAATGCGACAGTAACAAACAAATACAGTTAAGCGATAGTTATGAGGTAGATATCTGTGACTTATTTACAGACGCCAATTGTTTTCATTGTGACGTAATGTAATTAAAAGTTTAAAATATGTCATGTTTAAAAATGATTCAAAATTAAAATAAATATATTCAATAATAATATTAAAATAATAAAAAATTAAAAATATATTTTTTAAGTCGTTTTTCTTAAACGAAATATTAGACACAGTTTAATGATTCTAAACTCAAAATGGCAGACATTTTGGATAATAAATATAACTAGAAACTGCAATTTCGGGAGAAATTACACCTGGGTCTTTCCTCAGTGGAGATACAGATCTTAGCCCCACTCAGGTGTAGCAATAGAATGGACAATAATACCAGTCATTTGCATTAAACAAATTAATGCCATTAGAAATGATTGGGAGAATTGGACGTCCATGGCCGTCAATAGCGGCACCCTTCATAAGCGTCAATGGAATTGGGGACGTTTGGGGGAGACGTCCTATTGATATCAGGTCATTTTTTTGAAGATTTGGGAAAAAAAAAAAAATTCCCATTGAAAATGAATGGGAAAAATTTTGGACGTCCATGGACGTCAATGGTATCAACTTACATAGGCGTCAATGGAATCCAAGTACATTGGCATCAATAGAATGAAAAAACATAATTAAATGCCATTAGAAATGAATGGGAAATTTGGACGTCCATTTTTGTGTCTCAGTTTTTGTGTTTGTTTTTGTGTCTGTCTGTTTGTCAGTTTTTGTGTTTGTTTGTCTATCTGTCAGTTTGTATATTTGTTCGTGCCATGTGAGAGAATATTGTCAAAAGCTGGAGAGGTCATTAGCAAAAAGAGGAACCGGCTGAAACCAAATGCTGCTGAGATGATTCTGTTTTTAAATAAAAATGTGTGAAACACCCAAATCCCCATCCCAGTGTCACTAGCATTCTATACACCTACCATCAAGAGTTCCCTATTGCACAAGCATTTGCGTATTTCATTTAAAAGTAACACAACAGCTTTTTTTTGTTTGTTTGTTTTCATTATTATTATTATTATTTATTTATTTTTTTTATTAATCTGGGGGAAGAATAAAGAATACATTTCAGGCTAGTGGTCAAACCCACTACTGCTCGCACATCAGACATAGTATATAACCACCATACCACCCACAGGTTTCATTGTTCAGATGACACTTGGTCATTTGGTTAGATGACAATTCAATATATTTTTGTCCAGAAGATGTCACCACACTGAATTGTGTCAAATGCCTCGTAGCACGGAACCATCTCAACACATTTGCTTCAGCGGTACAGAAAGCAGCGGTGAAGCAGTGTCGTCTGTCGTGACTCACCACACTGATTCGTGGCAAATGCTTCATAACACTGAATGAACCATTTCGACACGTTGCTTGATATATATTTACTGCTTCAGAAAGCTAAGGTTTCTCCATCACTAGTACGACCCTAATTTCCAAATGTTCCACGTGACGTTGAGACGTGTTTGATGCACGAATTCTTCTTTGTTTGTATGTTTGTTTTCTTTTGATGCACGAGTTCTTTAGAGCGTCATCCTCCAGCCTTTGTGTCGTTGGACGTGCGTGCGTGCGTGCGTGACGTAGTCAAGCTTGTGTGTCTGTCACAGAGCGAAAGAGGCTTGCGTCGTATTAAATTCTCCTCTGAAGTTTATCTGGCTGATCTTCTATCTGGACCTGAGAGATGAAGAAGGCACAATCGCTCCTTTTCCAAGCGTTGACCGTGCTTGGCATTTGGGCTTCGCTTGGTGAGTTCACGTTTTTATTTGACTTCAAGGTTCACTGCAAACGTTGTTGGGACTGGATTTGTTTCTTCAGATCATTAGGGGATCAATATAAAAGGGCATTTTATTGGCCCCACCTCGGGGAAATGTATACTTGTCAGATTACTAGACATATTAAGCAAACTGTCAGTCTCATTTGAAACAATGGAAACAATACATAATACATCCGCGGTTTTGAGACACTTTCTGATCCGACTGTGAACTTTTGAAAAAAGGGTGTAGTAAAGCCTATTTAAAACTAACGACTGACTTTAAGCATTGATATACCACTCATTTAACTCACTGACCGCCACTGACTGAAAACCTGAAACATTCACTTCGGTTTGCCTTGGAAGGCTGCAAATGGATTGGACGTCTAGCACCGTCATTGGCACAGAAACGTGAGAATCCATAGCCAGTCCTCCCAGTTAAGAATAAGCGCACTTCTGTTGTTGTCAGTAGTAAGCTAAACGAACCAAAATTATACATTAATACAAATGTATATATATAACTATTTTAAAACTATTAAAATTATTATGAATTAAAAAAAAATAACACTAAATATTACTATTAAATTGTATAATAATAATTTTAATTTAATAATAATAAATTTAATAAATTCATAATAATTTATTTTTTAATTTAATTTTATAGTATTATATAATACTATATTATTAGTAGTAGTAGTATTACTAAATATAATAACACTAAATATATAATACTAAGTATTGACTAATGGCAGTTAAATACTCTTGTAGTTTAGTTTTAGTTTTATACTAAAGGGTCATAGTATTTACCTATGATATAAATAAATATCTACTTTTTTTAATTCCATTATAATCTTAATGATTTTTTAATCAATAAATTATCAATAAACCCAATAGATTTGTATTAATGTATAATTGTATTTTTTCATATATAAATAAAATTAACATTAAAAAATAAAAAATAAATACATATATGTTACAGTTCTACATGGACTGAGGTTTTCAATGCAACGCTTCACATTCCAGGTGTTTTGTTTCACATTGCGAGATGGATAATTTTGTATGTGGTGCTTGTGTGTGTGTTTTGTCATAATGTATCAAACGTAGGAAGAGAATGTCCAAAAGACATGTGCTTCAACACAACAGAAAACTTAGCTCCAAAACCATTGTCTGTGATCTCAATTGATCTGGATCATGAATACATATAGGTTGAGGTGCTGGAGGGGGAGGGATAATTGAACTTTTAATGACCGAAGGGAAAACAAACAACAACAAAAAACCTGCAGTTGAACACAATCTTGATGACTTTTACAATTGTTGTTACAATATGATTAACACCCCCCACCAACACAAACCTATATAAAGACAAACCGAACACTTTAAAATGCAACTTTTTTTCACCTCGACCTATAACCTTACTCACCTTGTCTTCACTGATGCAAAAGCATCTATTGCACTTTCATATGACAGTTGTTTTGGAAGGGCACTTCTTTCCTGGACTTGGTGGGCTTGGACTTGGTGCTGATGTGGATAAGTTCGCTGTAAAATGACACATTTCAAAGGTAAAGCGTTGGTCAACAACATGTCACTTGTATTCTGCTTGCCTTTAGCCAAAGCATCGAAAGCGTTACTCTTTGCACATCCTAAGTGTGTGTGGGTGTGTGCGTGCGTGTGTGTGTGTGTGTTTCAGACAACCCTATGCTGAGAGCTACAAACTCTTTTGTGAACAAGTGATCCGTCAAAGGATTATCGTTGACAAAGAAGTGCTCAGAATGGACAAGCCAAGAAGGTTGTTCGTGAACATCGTGAAGAACCATGAGGATCTTGATGCTTCAGACTACAGGTAATTTATAAATATTCATACTAAAAAGTTTTTTTTTTTTTTTTTTTATTTAGTCTCTGAAAAAAAGCCTTGAGAGAACGTTTCATTTTGTTCTCTTTGGTGTATTTGTGTGAATGAGAAATATAAGCGCAAGAGTGAATGTATTATGTGGGTGTGTGTGATGTGAATATGTGTGTCTTGTGCTCATCTTTCCCTTTAACTTTGTTTCAGGCGGGATATGCTGAAAAGAAGATTGAAGTGTGATTTCCCCCAATTAGTTTTTTATGGGGAGAGATTTGTCTCAAAAATATTCTCACAAATGCTTTCGCGATTCACACATATCTTTTGTAGATGCACAAATATATCAGAGATTTTCACATGTATTTTCGAGATCCACAAATATATCCATGAGTTTCACATGTGTTTTTGTAATTCACAAGTATATCCTCGAAATTCACATGTGTTTTTTTTATGTAGTGCGTGCACTCATCATGAATTATTGTTTGTAAGCATTCGAATTGTATATGGGAATCAGCGGCCGAGTGCATTTATTTTTGAGACAAACATAACAAGAAACGGTCAAATTTTCTCACACAAGCGCATTTGCGATTCACACTTGTGTTTTTCGAATTCACAAATACATCCGCGATTCTCACAAATACATTAGTGATTTTCACACGTGTTTTTCAGATCCACAAATACGTCCGCGTTTTCCTCGTGTGTTTTTTAAATCCACAAATACTTCCGCAAATGTCGCATGTTTTTTTTAATGATGTGCGCGCAATTATCATGACTTGACATTTTTTAAGCATTCAGTTTTGCTTGTGAATTGCTGGAGCTGTGTTTTTTTTGTTTTTGTTTTTTTTTTTAAACAGCGAACACGCGCATTTCTTTTTGAGACAAACGTCACTCGATGTTTCACCAAGATTTTCTCACACACAGTAAACCAAGAATTTTCACGTGTCTCAAATAACCTCCGCCTCAGTCCGATAGGCGGCAGTATTGAGCGCATAGAAAGGTCAAAAGTGCCCATCAACACAGATGGCAAATGGTGTTCTACTTATGTAGCGCTTTTCCACCTTTCAAGGCGCTCAAAGCGCTTTACACTACATCGCCATCTACATACAGGTGACGCAGCACCAGGAGCAATGTGGGGTTCAGTATCTTGCTCAAGGATACTTAGGCGAGTTCATCAGGGCAGAGAATTGCACAACCTCTGGGTTGGGGGACAACTACTCTACCGCAGAGCCACGCCATCCCCATCCCCAGATCACATACGGACACCTAGCGGGTGACATTACACCGGGCAACAGATAAACAGGTGTCTTGGGTCCGTTGGAAAACCTACCCTATTCCATTTTTTGTTTTTATGTGTGTTAATAAAAAAAAAATAAAAAAAAAAAGAGAAATGAATCATCTCCCGTTTCCCAATTAAAAACTGCTAATTCAATAACGGAAACGAGACTTAATCCATTTTACCAATTAATGGTTTTGAGCTGAAGTCGAAAAACAAAATATGTCCAATATTTGTTTTTATTAACAAAAAAAAAAAAAACAACAGCACAAATATGCCAGGGGGTTATAAACATTTCAAACATTGCACATCAGGAAAATAACAAAACAAAACAAAAACAAAAAAACAATGAATAATGCTGTGAGCAATTATTCACAAAGAGATTCAAGTTTTTCCACAAATATTGTTATTTTCCGCTTTTAGATTATTTGATTTTTTAAACAGATTTATGTAGCACACAGTCTCGTTATGAAAGTGAGAAAAAGAAGGTAACAGCTTGCTAAATTTACATTTGTGTAGGTAGAATTTCGACAAAATGACAAGATTAATAATAGAAACAATCTCTTTCTTGAGATTCTTATAGAAACAAAAACAAAAAAGACATTTTCCCATTTGAGTTTGAAGTCCACATGTGTAGGCTCCTGATTCTGAACTTGCAAAGTTCTTTCCAAAATTTATTGGAAAAAGAGCAGGTCCAAAAAAGGTGCTGAACTGTCTCTGTATCAATGTCCCACTTTAATTTTTTTCATGTAGTGGTTTGCAGGATAGTACTTATCTATAGATAATTTTGAAAGCGACTTCTTTGACCTTACTTGTCAACCGAAACATATTGGGGATAGTCCATACTTAGGCGTGGACCAAATGATATCTCCAAAAAGACTTAACATATGCTTTGGATCTAATCTCGTTCTGAAATAGAGATCGAGTATATCTATTCAAATTTTTGTTATGTAGTAAACATAATTTCCCCACACTTGAATTTAGTATATTTGGAGGAGATAAAGTTTGAAATGGCATGTTTACATTTCTGCACAGCATAATGAATCCTGAAGGAATCGCATCATCAACACTAGCATATTGCTTAGGTCTAACTGGTAACTGAAAATAATCCCAAAACTCCGCGTAAAACATAGGTGCCATTAAAAAGTTGTGACACAAAAAGTGTCTTCTGCCTCTAATTGTCCAAAAATAAAGATTTGTTTTTGCAAAGAATTCAATGAGCCATGACCCGGAAGACGAGGCCTTATTGAAGAAAAACATCGTTTTCCGGTTCAAGGCTCATTGTAAAAGCGAACTCGGAGGAAAACAAATATTGGTCGTATTTTGTTTTTCGACTTCAGTTCAATAAATTGACATTGTAAAAACGGATTAAGGTTCGTTTTTCGTTTTTTATTTTCCAAAATTAGAAGGAAAAACAAACGGCCTCAAGGTACACGGACAGTCTTGATAGTTCTTGAAGTTTGGGAATCATACTTTTATAGTCTATGCGCTCAAAACTGCCACCTATCAGATGAAGGCGGAGGTTATTTGAGACACGTGAAAATTCTCGGCTTACTGTGTGTGAGAAAATCTTGGTGAAACATCGAGTGACGTTTGTCTCAAAAAGAAATGCGCGTGTTTGCTGTTAAAGAACACAGCTCCAGCAATTCACAAGCAAAATTGAATACTTAAAAAATGTCAAGTCATGATAATTGCACGCACATCATTAAAAAACATGCGAAACTTGCGGAAGTATTTGTGGATTTGAAAAACACTTGTGGAAAACGCGGACGTATTTGTGGATCTGAAAAACGCGTGTGAAAATCACTCATGTATTTGTGAGAATCGCGGATGTATTTGTGAATTTGAAAAACACGTGTGAATCGCCAATGCACTTGTTCTTGTTATGTTTGTCTCAAAAATAAATGCACGCGGCCGCTGATTCACAAATACAATTCGAATGTTTGCAAACAATAATTCATGATGAGTGCACGCACAACATTAAAAAACACATGTGAATTTCGAGGATATATTAGTGGATTACAAAAACACATGTGAAACTCATGGATATATTTGTGGATCTCGAAAATACATGTGAAAATCTTGGATATATTTGTGCATCGACAAAAGATATGTGTAAATCGCGAAAGTATTTGTGAGAATATTTTTGAGACAAATCTCTCCCCATAGTTTTTCACACCCCTTTCCAGCGCAACATGTCTGAAATGTTTTTTTTGTTTTTTTTGTTGGAGACTTTATCATCAACAGACAAACTTTTAGACAGGATACCTCAGTCATCAGGTACATCAGCTACCGACTCTACTGAGGTAAGACAAGAAAGTGACACTGAACAAATGGCTAGCACACCATCTGGTTGGAAATCCACAGAACAAAGAAGGACACTTTACAGTGCAGGGCTGCTATTGAGGACCATTCTAAGCGAATCACCCTCACTGAAATGCCCATGGCCTCCCACAGCAGAAGATTTAAATGTATGTGAAGCGAAAGCTGTTGTGCCTGTTGAACAGTACAATCGATTGGTGCAACAGAAGAACCAACACTAGCCGGGTATGTTGATATTCCTGATGATGTGAATCTAAAAGTTCTCTCTCTATGTCAAGACATTGTGTATCTGGAATGTCCATTCCTCCAACAAGTGATGCTCTCTTCCAACACAGCAAAAGGGCAAACTACGAGGCAGCAGTAATGCGACATTGTCTGACTGGTATGATGTGTGCCCCTTCACCAATTGGCAATGGATGGGACATTGAGGATGGTGAATTAACAGTAAAATGGATGACTAGAAATCCTGCCCCAGATAGTGTGCTACAGGTAATCCACTGTGGTTGCAAGATAAGCAAGTGTGAGACTGAAAGATGTTCATGCTTGTCTGCAAAAATGTCCTGTACAGATTTATGCCACTGCCAGGACTGTGAAAATATTTCAAAGGAAATGGGATGATGACACTGATGATACTGATATTGATGAGTAATCACCCACCATCTCTCCTATGTTTAGTTTCATTATCAAAATGTTACTCTCCATTTTAACACCTTTAAAACAACAACAAAAAAAGGCTCTTTTCCCTTTTCCAAAAAAATAGACCTTTGTTCAATTTGACTGCCAAAAAAGATGGATGTTCCAATGAAGTGCTATTGTTTTATTGAGAGTGCACATTTCATATATGTGTGTGTATATATATATATATATATATATATATATATGTGTGTGTGTATATATATATATGTGTGTGTGTATATATATATATGTGTGTGTGTATATATATATATGTGTGTGTATATATATATATATATGTGTGTGTATATATATATATATGTGTGTGTGTGTATATATATATATGTGTGTGTGTGTATATATATATATGTGTGTATATATATATATATGTGTGTATATATATATATGTGTGTGTATATATATATATATATATGTGTATATATATGTGTATATATATATATATATATATGTATATATATATATATGTATATATATATATACACACTGATACACGGCCCATGGGAAAACCCATGGACAGTGTATCAAATACTTGTTCTCCCCACTCTATACATATATATTCCTAGATTTTGACAAAATTGGTGCAGGGAAACGTTGGGTGAACTTTTAACCCAAAGTTCAGAAGGGTATTATCTTATCAAAAAATGCATTGAACAAGTAGTGCCCAGACAGTGGAACGAAACCCATTTTCTAGGCACTTTTTCAGGGTCCACCCCAAGGCCTAATTCTATTTAACACAAGACTTATTTTTCATCCCATACAATTTATTTAGCAATTGGGGGAAATTACTTAGATACATACTGTAAAAATATTGGAGTAGAGAGATAAAAACAATGATGACATTTTGCTGCTGTCTGTTGCATTTTCCGCGTTCTGAATCTTCCCCATTGGGCTGATTTCTAAATCAGCTGAAATCGTTACTCTGCCGACGTCATCACCTAGATGGAGGCACTAGAGCAGGGTTCTCCAACCCAGTCCTCAAGGCACACTGTGGGTCCTGGTTTTTGTTCCAGCCGATCCAGCAGAGGCAGTTGAGCCAATGAGGCTTCTGCTAAAACAAGCCACACCTGACTGCAATCAAGTGATTGCACTTGTAAAACACCAGATTGGGGAAAAAGTGTTGTCATCTTGTTTGGTAGGAATGAAATCCTGCACCCACAGTGTGCCTTTGTGGAATAGGTTGGGGACCCCTGCACTAGAGTGCTACAATGATAGGCGGGGCTAAACGGCAGATTAAAAGAAACATTTCTCTTCATCTGCGCTTTGCCAAATTGTTGTATATAGTCGAATGATCTCAAAATATGATTTTAATTCACATAATAATGCTATTTAATTTCATCGTGTCACAGGCGCTTTAAAAGTCAGTGATTGCAGGACTGGTTTACTTTCAAAAAGTGCTTGAGCCGAGTTTTGAGGGTTTGTATTGCGGGACACTCCCTGATGGCCCTACTATGACCCTAGTCATGGGGGCGGGGGCAAATCAAATACTTAAATAGTATTTTTTTAAATTAAGAAACAAAGCACATGAAAAAAAAATACATAGTAATGAAGTAATAAAATAGAAATAATTCTACATGAAATGAAATTCATTCTAAAAAAAAAATCAAAACTTCAAAATATAAATGAAAAATTATTGAAATAAATCAAGATTAAAAAAAAAAATAATAATAATAACATTAATTCAAATAAGTGTCCCATGTGTGAATTTTGCTGTGGGAAAGTTATTCATTTAATTTTGTTTTGTTTGATGAATCTTGTGACCTCTCATATCTTAACTCTATGGCTGCCTCTTACGGTATTCAATCCATTTCAACTGATTGTTCGATCGCTTCCAGCCCCTCCCAGTTAAAATGGATTGGACGTCTATCAATATCTTTTACTTATTACCACAACAAAAATTGTGACCTGGGCTGGCGGTGGTGAGGTAAACTAATGATAACTTTTGGATAGATGTCCACTGATGTGACCACTGTAACCGAAAGGGTTAAACATCATCCTCAAAAATAAAAAGTGCAAATTACCACACAAATGTTCCTTTTTGTGCTATACACAAGTGTGGATGCAACCCCGTTGGTTACATAACTCTGTCGGAATGGCTGACGGTTACCCATTTGATTATTTCACCTTATAACGCATACTGTAGCTTGATCTGAGGCTGAAATGCATCCCAACTCTTCTTTCTTGATTTCTGTCCCAATTTACATCCATTGTCCAGTTCACTGGCGCCTGTGGCACAGCTGTGATGGTGTGTGATGTAATCCTACTTGGTTTAGTTATTGTTGGGTAAAGAGACATACTATACATTGTATCCAAAAAATTGTCCATTGCTGCCAGTTTGCTTGGATTTAATAAATCAATATTAAAATCTCCACAGATGAAGAATGTTTTCTGCTTAATAGTGGAAAACAATTGGCTCATCCATTCAGTGAAGGAATCAATACATGAACCCGGTGATCGATAGATTCAACTGACAATTATATTTTTCTTTTTTTCATTGGAGATCTCTATTGTCAAACATTCCAAGTGTTCTTGACATATCTATTCAATTCAATTTTATTTGTATAGCCCTAAATCACAACAAGGTTGTCTCAAAGGGCTTTGCAGAGGCAATATGATACAAAATCAGAAACAGCAAATGAAGCAATGAAGATGAATACATACATTTCAAGTCCTGGGCATCCCCCATCCTTAGACCCTCCATGTCGGCAAGGAAAAACTCCAAAAACTCCAGAGTCTTTGGGAGAAAATGAGAAACCTTGGGAAGTACCACACTGAGGAGAGATCCACTCCCGGGACAGATAGGCAGGGAGCACCAGTACTGCTAATGGGAATTAGCAGGCGAAGTTACAGTCCGTAAAGATACATTGGAGTAAAGGAACAAGAAGAGGTCCATCTAGCCAGATGAGACGGGGGTAGCAACGAGGACATCCATCCAGCCAGGGGTCCGGACAGTCAGGAGGCTGCAGCTGAAAAAGGGGTGGGGGGAAAGGGGAGACCGGGTGACGAGTGATGAAGAGACTAGACAGATATTACCATATTACTAGATATTACCATTGGAAAATAGAAATTAAGTAAGACAAGTGGTACTGTAGGTAGAGTGAGAAAAAGGAGATAGAACTCAGTGGCTGTACTTCCCCCAGCATTATAGCTTCTAGTGCAGCTGTATCTGTTAATACCATACATTTAATTGATTTATGAATATATAGGGCAACTCCACCACCAGTTTTCTTTTCTCTATGTATTTTAATTCGTAATCATCCATAAGAAAATCAATACCTTTATCAATATTAAACCACGTTTCTGTGATCGCAATTATGCTGAAGGGGTGTGTAAATTGGTGCAGATAGTCTTTGGTAGAGCTGACATTTTTGTACATGCTTCTGCTGTTGAAATGTATAATTGACAGTTTTGCCCATTGAGTTGATATGATTTTCATACAGATCTTGTGTAAAAATAATCGCAATTGGTAACAGTAGAAGAAAAGAAATGATTGTCAGGATCACTTTCTATATTAGGGACTCTTTTGTTGGACTCGTTGGATTTAAAGGCCTCAAGTTCTATTTGTTTGTTCTGAAGGGTTCGCAGAAGTGGATCAATGTCGCTCTTATTCCTGAGTACAGTTCGTGTGTTTGATGTATCGTTCATAGTCATTGTATGCAGAGATGGTACCTGGTCTTGATAGGTATCAGTACTTTTCAAGCTCTTCAATATCTCGCACCATCAGCACTTTTGCTTCCTCAGGCGTTCCGTTCCATTTAATGTATATTTTACAATTGACTACCCACGTGTGTTGAATCTTGCGTTGCTTTTTAAGATATCTTGCCTTTTTGGCGATATCAGCATTCTTCCGTGTTAAGTGATCGTTCATATATACGTCGGTACCCTTCAACTTGCGACCTTGTTTCAGCAGCATTGTCTTGTTTTTTCGACTGATAAATCTCACGATGATGGCTGGCGGTCTGTCATTCCTCATCGGCATTGAGTGGCACGCCTCGATGTGCTCCAAGTCCAACGTTATTCCCTTGCTCCGAAGGTAAGATGCCACTTGTTGCTCCACCGAGTTTTCCTCCTGCTGGCTGGGTTCCCCGTCGTCCGTGGCCACCGCACGCGCATAAGTGCGCGGTCGGATCTTATAAATGACTTTCCAATATATGGATTTAAAATTAAGACGTTGCCGGTAAAATGTTGTCTGTAAAAGTTGTAAAGCAATAAAACAAACAACAAAAATGAATGAAATGAACAAAAAACATTTTTTGTAATGGGTAAAAAAAATATTTTTCAAAAAGATCATGTGACTAGTGTTGGGTTTTGTGTTGTTTTTTTCCTTAGTGTGACTTGTCTCTGTGATTACCCATTGATTTCACCTGTCGTGCCTGCACATAGTGAGTCCTCCTGTATTACCCAGCTGTTCCTCGTTGTCTCGTTACCCCTTGTCTGCATGTGTGTGTGTATAAAAGCACCCAGTTTCTTTTCAGTCCTTGTTGCGTCATTGTCAATGTAAGTGTCTATGTCAACGTCAAAGTCCATGTCAGGTTCTCATCAGCAGTATTCACGCCTATCCAAGCCCTTGTGTTCCAAGTGAGTTTTTGAAAAGCAGTCTTTTGTTAGTGACAGTTTTTGTTTGCCTCAGTGCCTTCTTTGGATTATCACAGCCTTTGTTTGTACTTTGTTTTTCGTTGGCTTTAATTAAATCATTTTTGCACCATTCATCTGCCTTGCCTACATTTCCCTGCATTTGGGTCCACCTTGCCCGCCCGCGCTCCCTGACAACTAGCACCTTAGAGACGGTCATTTGCTTTGCTAAGCCACCCCCAAAAAACACTGGAGGTCAGAAGAGGCAAGATGGATATACATCATTTTTTTCAAACCTAAGCTTTCAAAAGCGACAACAACTACTGAGCGAGAACCAAGAACTGAAGATGTGGACCATGAAACACCGGAGAGCATCGCCAAAATGGTGAGCGGAATTTCAGTTGGCTCCACTTCAGACGTTAACCCCCAAAAATGGAAACAAGGTAAAAAAAAAAAAAAAAGTTCATTTTCAACGTATTATTATAAATGATGTTCCTGGCTGAAATATTCAGCCAAAACAGATGCGGCGTCTACTTCTCCACGAGGTAAGACAGAAAAACGCACACACGCAGACGCACACACAGCTGGGATGCCTGTATGTACGAGCATGGGCTAAGCTACTATCGGAGCATATATCGTGTAAGTTGATTTTATTGCTGACACTGCGTTTCGGGGTCATCAACATTTTTGGCCCCTCTTGCCAGAAAAGTCAAACTCCACCTTATGGTTTTACCACGCGATACTTTTTACTTTGACTTGAGTAGATTTGTGATGAAACACAACTCTTACTCCACTACTTTGGGCTACACTAGTCATTACATTTTTCGTCTTTATTGTACATATTGACTTTATTCTCGCAAGAGGTGCCGACAGTGGCCGTCTCAGTTGTACCAATGAGACGTCGCAACAATAACCACATGACTCCATTATACGTTATAAGTAGCGGTAACAATGTTTGTTCTCCGCTAGAGGGCACTCATGCTCTGGGTGGTGATTCATCGTGTTGTTCTGGTCTGAATTTGAGGGTTTGTGTGTCATCTTTTTGGCCGGATAGGTTATAGTACAGTATGATAATGACAGTCCATCTACTAGTAGATGAAGTTGTGCTTTGAAAAAAATATATAACATTATTATTATTTTTTTTTTTCATCAGACATTGTAAGCAGTTACTGACAAAGTTACTCCTTACTAGAGTATTCTTTTCAACGAATATTTTTTACTTGTACTTGAGGAATGTTTTGGATAACTACTTTTGCTTTTAACCACCTCAGGTCAGACCTCGAAAAACTCTTGAGTCTGGTCACTCGTACATCGAAGCGCCACTATTTTTGCTATTTGACTATCACTTCACCATTAGCAAATGGACTGGACGTTTGTCGCCGTCAATGACACAAAAACACGATCATTCAGAGGCAGCTCTGTGTGTTAATCTTGTCTGAACACAAAATTGGAATTGCCAGTGGGTCCAATGCGTGTCCATTGGCTCTTGATTCAACTCATCGTTGACCATAGCAAATTGAGCCAAGTCTTATCACCAAATTCACAACAACATTTGGAATGTCTTGCAGTCCTCTCCAGCATTTACCACCTACAATATATGCAAGCAGAAAGCTGTTGTGGTGAGAGTTAATACTGGCTCGGAATAAGACTGGTTTGGTTTAACAGAGGTCAGAGGGGGGGTTTGAATGACATGAGAAGGTAATCC